>NC_029781.3:61265292-61266723 GCF_000817695.3 Arachis duranensis
AGTAGTATTCATGACCTGCTAGTCTCTCTAGCATCTGGTCTATGAATGGTAAAGGAAAATGATCCTTTCTGGTGACTGTATTGAGCCTTCTGTAGTCAATACACATGCGCCACCCTGTAACTGTTCTTGTAGGAACCAGTTCATTCTTTTCATTATGAACCACTGTTATGCCCCCCTTCTTGGGGACAACATGGACAGGGCTCACCCAGGGGCTGTCAGAAATAGGATAAATAATCCCAGCCTCTAGTAGCTTAGTGACCTCTGCAAACGGAATCTTTATTTCAAGAGTCCTTAGATAGTCTGCAAAGCGGGCAAATTGCTTATCCTGCTCCACTTGGTGGAGTTTTTGAGGATAAGGCATCTTGGCTTTATATTCTTCAACCTTAGTTGCTGCAGGCTTATTCCTTACAGAAGTGGTTGAAGAAGCCTTGTTAGAGGGATTACTGTCAGCACTCTCAGGTGTCTGATTCTCCCTAGGCGTCTGAACGCCAGGATTGGGTGGAAATTGGGCGTTCAACGCCAACTTTTCCCCCTTTTCTGGCGTTTGAACGCCAGAACTGGGCAGGGAATGGGCGTTTAACGCCAGCATTCCTCCCCTTTCTGGCGTTTGAACGCCAACAGTACTCCTCTCTGGGCTCTTACTGTCCTCAGAGGGATTTTGGACAGTGGTTTGGTTGTCCTCAGTCAATTGTTCCTTGTTTGGCTTTTTGCTCTTTTGAGCAATGTTATTCAGTGTCTTCCCACTCCTCAGTTGAACTGCTTGATACTCTTCTGTTATCTGTTTAGATATCTGCTGTTTTGCTTGATTCAACTGCAGTTCTATGCTCTTGTTAGCAACTTTAGTTTTTAAGAGAGGTGATGGATTCATAAGACATTCATAGCTTTAAGGCATAGACACTAAGATACTAATGATCATGTAATAAGACACAAACATAGATAAACATAAGCATAAAAATTTGAAAAATAGAAAATAAATAACAAGGAGATTAAAGAATGGGTCCACCTTAGTAATGGTGGCTTGTTCTTCCTCTTGAAGATCTTATAGAGTGCTTGAGCTCCTCTCTATTGATTCTATGATCTTCTTTAATTTCATGGAGGAGGATGGAATGTTCTTGGTGCTCCATCCTTAGTTGTCCCATGTTGGAACTCAATTCTCCTAGGGAGGTGTTGATTTGCTCTCAATAGTTTTGTGGAGGAAAGTGCATCCCTTGAGATGAATCTCTCAATCTCCTAGGGATTTCTCCGGCCTTAAGTGCCATAAATGATTATGGAGAAACAAAAAGCAACGCTTTTACCACACCAAACTTAGAAGGTTTGCTCGTCCTCGGGCAAAAGAAGAAAGAAGAGAGAGAGTGGTGGGGTAGATGGGGATCCTGTGGGGTCCACAGATCCTGAGGTGTCAAGGAAAAGTCATCCCTGCACCAAGTGGCA
>NC_029781.3:61271132-61276624 GCF_000817695.3 Arachis duranensis
TGGTGTGTAGAAACTCCACCGTTGAAAATACATAAGAACAAGGTCTAGGCATGGCCGAATGGCCAGCCTCCCAAAGAGGGTTCAATCATAAAAACATGATCAAAAGCTCTAATACAATAGTAAAAGGTCCTATATATAGAGAACTAGTAGCGTAGGGTGTACAGAGATGAGTAAATGACATAAAAATCCACTTACGGGCCCACTTGGTGTGTTCTTGGGCTGAGAATTGAAGCATTTTCGTGTAGAGACTCTTCTTGGAGTTAAACGCCAGCTTTTATGCCAGTTTGGGCGTTTAACTCCCATTCTTGTGCCAGTTCCGGCGTTTAACGCTGGGAATTCTGAGGGTGACTTTGAACGCCGATTTGGGCCATCAAAGCTTGAGCAAAGTATAAACTATCATATATTGCTGGAAATCCCAGGATGTCTATTTTCCAACGCCGTTGAGAGCGCACCAATTGGGCTTCTGTAGCTCCAGAAAATCCGCTTCGAGTGCAGGGAGGTCAGAATCCAACAGCATCTGCAGTCCTTTTTGGTCTCGGAATCAGATTTTTGCTCAGGACCCTCAATTTCAGCCAGAAAATACCTGAAATCACAGAAAAACACACAAACTCATAGTAAAGTCCAGAAAAGTGAATTTTAGCTAAAAACTAATAAAAATATACTAAAAACTAACTAGATTATACTAAAAACATACTAAAAACAATGCCAAAAAGCATACAAATTATCCGCTCATCACCAACGTTAGTGACACTCAACATTGTCACTAACGTTGGGATGGCTAAGAGTGGCCACATTAGAAGCCACATTAACCTAGTTAACGTGGACTCTAACGTGTGACCTATGGGCACATTAGAACGTTAGTGACAATGTTGAGTGTCACTAACGTTCTCGAAGGTTGGCAAGAGCCACGTTAGAAGCCACGTTAACTCAGTTAACGTGAGCTTTAACGTGAAGCAAAGGCACAGTGGAACGTTAGTGACAATGTTGAGTGTCACTAACGTTCTCGAAGGTTGGCAAAAGCCACGTTAGAAGCCACGTTAACCTAGTTAAGGTGGACTTTAACGTGAAGCTAAGGGGTGCATTGGAACGTTAGTGACAATGTTAATTGTCACTAACGTTCTCGAACTTACACTTTCGCTAAATATTAAACACCCCTGACGTCTTGAGCTAAAGTCTCTACCCACTTCACACTTTCTCTCTGCAAGTAAAGCCAAGCCCAAATGAAGAAAGGAACTGCTTCAAACTCAAGACCCAAAGGCCCAAGACTTGAAGAGCCAACTAGAAGCTGAGAAGAATAGTATATATAGGAGTAGCTTTGACTTGTTTAGGACGGACGAAAAGCTAGAAAATAGAACTACTCTTTGTATTTTACTTTCTCTGCACTTCTAGCTTTATGATGTATTCTCCATCTTTGATTTTGATTTCTAGAGCTATGAACAACTAAACCCCTTTCATTGGGTTAGGGAGCTCTGTTGTAATTTGATGGATCAATACTAGTTTTCATTATTCTTCTTCTATCTTTCCTCTTGATTTTACTTGAAAGCTTTCGATCTTCATCCAATGGATAGTTATCTTGGAAAAGAAGCTATTCAAACATGGATCTCTTCGGAACCTTGAAAGAGGAATGAAGAGATCAGCTAGAAATGCTTTCTCATGCTGGACCACATTGGGTGTGGATGGGTATGTGGCTATAACCCTTTTAACACTTGACTTGGGAAATGCATGTGGTATAATCAGTGACCATACTTCATCTCTTTTCATGAGCAATTGACCAAGGAACTGGCTATTGATCAAGATTTGAGAGATTGAACCACAAGAAATTGTTGTTCAATCACTTAAGATTGCCAAGGAGATCAATAAGTGCATTGATTGAGGAAGAGATGAGAATGAAAGTGATCCGGAGAATGCAACATCTCCTAAGCCCAATAAACTCCCCATTTCTGATCTTACCCATTCTCTTTAATTTCTGCAATTTACTTTTATGAGCAATTCCCCATTCCCAATTACAATTCTGCAATTTACTTTCAGTCATTTACTTTACCGCCATTTTATTTTCTGCAAGTATCAACTCTATTCATGTATTCGCTCAACTAGAGCATTCCTCAAATTAAATTTGCTTGATCAATCAATCCCTGTGGGATTCAACCTCACTCTATTGTGAGTTTTTACTTGACGACAAATTCGGTACACTTGCCGAATGGAGATTTGTTGAGAGACAAATTTTCCCCGATCAGAAAGCCTTCCCCTGTGTGGTTTTGGTTGGACACCAAGGGAAGGAAACAATATAGCCCACTTCATTGCCAACCACATGAATCAAGACCAATTACCTCTCAATTGGACCACTGATCCTCTGCCACCGATTTCAATAATTCTGAGTAAAGCGAATCAGAATCTGTCAGTCAAAGGGAGCTCGCTCTTAAACCAAGACTCAATAAACTCTAGTTATTCTTTCTCAGGGATTTTTGTCGACACCCAAGGAGCTCCACCTTCAAATTAGCAGCCAGTCTGTTTCGATTTGTCAGAACTAGGAAGCTCAATCCAAGACTCGAAGGCAACAATTCCCTTTTCTAACCATTTCAAGTATTATAGCTACCCTCCTTTTGAAGCAGGTAGTCATTTATATCAATAGTTTGAACTAGGAAAGAGAACCTTTATAGCCTTGATATTTGCCATTGACACATCATTGGTGAAGTTGAGGTATGATAGTAGTTAGTGAGAAGTAAAGTGCGTCGAATACCAGGAGAAATCTGTAATAAGCCAACGAAGACGAAGGCTCCCTCTGCAACCAGAATTGATCAGGGGTCATGTCTGTCTGGGTTACAGCTCTTAATCTGCCACCTATCTATGTTAGGATCCTCCTACACCAGCTCTTTGTCCTTGAAGCTTTATTCTATCCAAATAGTAGAACAACCCAATTTCAAAACATCCCACTAATCAGGGAAAAATCAAACGGAGGAGTAGCTCATATTTCAACCGATATCCAAAATAAATCCTCAAAATTTGATGCCACAGGCCTTGAATTTGGAAGAAGGAACGACTTGCACTTGTGCTGGTTCATGGTTAATTGGCTATTAACTTGCCGAGGATGATTAGATGCCACTATTTTTTATATATTTAAAGGCGGGCTTAACATCCCAGAGAAAACAAGAACCCAAACTTACAAGGTGGACACTAAGCGGGGTATAGCAAGTTAGCAAACCATCTGCAATCATCAGACAAAGAGTTTTTATCTCTGCAGGTGATGTGTCAATGAAATAATACCCTGGATCTTTTTTTAAACTCTCTTTTACAAGCCAATCGGCCACTATATTTTCCTCTCTTCGATTGTGCCTGAACTGTACCTTGATGAAGGGAAATTTCTTGTGTCGGTAAAGAATTTCACAAATGAAATCTCTTTGCAAGTATAGTTCTAAACCAACAGACAATTCCTCAATCAAAAATTTGTTTGTCACAAGTACAAACCCCAATAAAAATAAACTGAAGTATTTAAACCTCGGGTTATCTCTCAAGAAATTACAAGGAAGTGTGCTTAATTATTTGTTATAGATTGTATCTTTTGGGGTTTTGGAATAAGAGACAAGAAAAGTAAATGTAACTCAAATGATAAAAAGGTCTTGGCAAGGGTTGATGGTTAAGGGTCTTTATCCTTGTTACTAACCACAACATGATAATTGCAAGGATCAATCTCATTAAGTCATACTCCAACAAGTGAAGAAAAATCAAATAAGCTACATTAATCCTAATCCATAAGTCCTAACCATTTCACTAATTGACTTAGTGAGAGCTAGTATCAATGGATCCCAATTATCAATCACTTGGACAATAGTAATTCAAGGGTTCCTAAGTTACCATCCCAAGCCAAGAACACAAAAATCTACTCTAACATCCTTCCAAGCATTTTATCAAACACTTGGAAGGCATAAAAGGGGAAAGCATAGTAAATTGCAAGAATTAATAAAATCTACTACTACCCAATACAAGTAATCAACACTAACAATTAAAGAAAGTAAAATTAACATGAAATACCTAAAATTCTATGAAATGAAATTGAAATTGACAAGAGTGTTCATAACATAAACATACCCAAAATGAGAAATTAACAAGAGAAATTAAACCTAGATCTAAGGAAGATTAACCTAATTCTAACCTAATTCTAGAGAGAAGAGGGAGCTTCTCTCTCTAGAAAACTAACTAAAGGCTCATCATAACTACACTAAGTGCTTCCCATCTTGTCCAATCCTCAATTCTGCATGAAGTAGTCTATGGAATCAGTTGGATTTGGGCCTAGGATGCTCAGAAATCGCCCCTAGTGTTTTCACTTTAATGAGGTCACATGCGAGCATCGACGCGTACGCATGGGTCACGCGTATGCGTTGCTTGAAAATTTTCCATCCACGCGTACGCGTCTGTTACGCGTACGCGTCGCCATGTGAATCCATATCCACCCGTGCACGTCTGTTGCGCGTGCGCATCGGTGAGTGCACTCTAAATCCTTGATTTTCCATGAGTTCTCCACTTTGCATGTCTTTCTCTTCACTGTTTTGATCCATTTCTAGCCCTTTTCAACCTGAATTCACTCACAAACACATCAAGGCAACTAGTGGAATCAAAGGTGAATTAAAATTAGCAAGTTAAAGGACTAAAAAGCATATTGTTACACTTAAGTACAAATAAAGGAGAATTTACAAAACCATGCTACTTTAGTGAATAAATATTGGAAAAGGTGATAAAATCCCTCTAAATTCAACACAAGATAAACCCTAAAAATGGGGTTTATCAACCTCCCCACACTTAAACTATAGCGTGTCCTCATGCTAGAATCAAGAAAGAAACAAAGGGTATCAACATTTATTCAATACAAATAAACTATATGCAACCTAACCAAATGCAACTATCTATATGAATACAAAAACTTGGTCAAGACAAATCAACTTCCAAGGAAACATATATAGACAAATCAACTTCCAAAGAAATCAAATCAAACCCACAATTGTACTGAATTATCAAAAATATTTTACAAACTTGCAAGAAAACGGATGATCATGGTGGATGGTGCACGAAATTGTGATCATCAATGGTGCCATCAACATGGTACGCTCAATTGCAATCTCAACTCTTTTATCACAACTTCACACAACTAACCAGCAAGTGCACTGGGTCGTCCAAGTAATAAACCTTACGCGAGTAAGGGTCGATCCCACGGAGATTGTTGGTATGAAGCAAGCTATGGTCATCTTGTAAATCTCAGTCAGGCAGATTCAAATGGTTATGGATGATTTATGAATAAAGCATAAAATAAAGATAGAGATACTTATATAATTCATTGGTGAGAATTTCAGATAAGCGTATGGAGATGCTTTGTCCCTTCCGTCTCTCTGCTTTCCTACTGTCTTCATCCAATCCTTCTGACTCCTTTCTATGGCAAGCTGTATGTTAGGCATCACCGTTGTCAATGGCTACAGTCCCGTCCTCTCAGTGAAAATGTTCAACGC
>NC_029781.3:61276670-61279563 GCF_000817695.3 Arachis duranensis
TCAGAATACCACAGACAAGGTTTAGACCTTCCGGATTCTCTTGAATGCCACTATCAATTCTAGCTTATACCACGAAGATTCTGATTAAGGAATCCAAGAGATAAACATTCAAGCCTTGTTTGCTTGTAGAACAGAAGTGTTTGTCAAGCACACGTTCATAAGTGAGAATGATGATGAGCGTCACATAATCATCACATTCGTCATGTTCTTGGGTACGAATGAATATCTTAGAACAAGAATAAGCTGAATTGAATAGAAGAACAATAGTAATTGCATTAATACTCGAGGTACAGCAGAGCTCCACACCTTAATCTATGGTGTGTAGAAACTCCACCGTTCAAAATACATAAGAACAAGGTCTAGGCATGGCCATGAGGCCAGCCCCCAAAACATGATCTAAGATAGCATAAAACTCTCCAAGATGAGAATACAATAGTAAAAGGTCCTATATGTAGAGAACTAGTAGCTAAGGGTTTACAAAAATGAGTGAATGACATAAAAATCCACTTCCGGGCCCACTTGGTGTGTGCTTGGGCTGGCATTGAAGCTTTCATGTGTAGAGCTTTTTTTTGGAGTTAAACGCCAGCTTTTGTGCCAGATTGGGCGTTTAACTCCCATTCTTGTGCCAGTTCCGGCGTTAAATGCCAAAATTCTTGAGCTAACTTTGAACGCCTGTTTGGGCCATCAAATCTCGAGCAAAATATGGACTATTATACATTTATAAAAAGCCCAGGATGTCTACTTTCCAACGCAATTAAGAGCGCGCCAATTGAGCTTCTATTGCTCCAAAAAATCCACTTCGAGTGCAGGCAGGTCAGAATCCAACAGCATCTACAGTCCTT
Organism: Arachis duranensis; assembly: GCF_000817695.3. Classification (NCBI taxonomy): domain Eukaryota; kingdom Viridiplantae; phylum Streptophyta; class Magnoliopsida; order Fabales; family Fabaceae; genus Arachis; species Arachis duranensis. The sequence goes on from NC_029781.3 coordinate 61,277,513, forward strand.
TTCAGCCTCTGAATCAGATTTTTGCTCAGGTCCCTCAATTTCAGCCAGAAAATACCTGAAATCATAGAAAAACACACAAACTCATAGTAAAGTCTAGAAAATTGAATTTTAACTAAAAACTAATAAAAATGTAATAAAAACTAACTAAAACATACTAAAAACATACTAATAACAATGCCAAAAAGCGTATAAATTATCCGCTCATTACAACACCAAACTTAAATTGTTGCTTGTCCCCAAACAACTGAAAATAAAAGAAGGTAAAAAGAAGAGAATATCCAATGAATTCCAAAAACATCTATGAAGATCAGTATTAATTAGATGAGCGGGGCTTTTAGCTTTTTGCCTTTGAACAGTTTTGGCATCTCACTCTATCCTTTGAAACTCAGAATGATTGGCTTCTATAGGAACTCAGAATCTAGATAGTGTTATTGACTCTCCTAGTTAAGTATGATGATTCTTGAACACAGCTACTTTATGAGTCTTGGCTGTGGCCCAAAGCACTCTGTCTTCCAGTATTACCACCGGATACATACATGCCACAGACACATAACTGGGTGAACCTTTTCAGATTGTTACTCAGCTTTGCTAGAGTCCCCAATTAGAGGTGTCCAGGGTTCTTGAGCACACTCTTTTTGCCTTGGATCACAACTTTATATTTTTTTTCTTTTTCCTTCCTTTTTTTTTGTATTCACTGCCTTTTCTTGCTTCAAGAATCATTTTTATGATTTTTCAGATCCTCAGTAACATGTCTCCTTTTTCATCATTCTTTCAAGAGCCAACATTCATGAATAACAAATTGAAAAGACATATGCACTATTCAAGCATACATTCAGAGGTCAAAGTATTGCCACCACATCAAAATAATTAATCTGTTATAAAATTTAAAATTCATGCAATTCCTCTCTTTTTCAATTAAGAACATTTTTTCATTTAAGAAAGGTGATGGATTCATAGGACATTCATAACTTTAAGGCATAGATACTAAGACACTAATGATCATAAGACGCAAACATAGATAAACATAAGCATGAAAATTCAAAAGACAGAAAAATAAAGAACAAGGAAATTAAAGAATGGGTCCACCTTAGAGATGGCGGCTTGTTCTTCCTCTTGAAGATCTTATGGAGTGCTTGAGCTCCTCAATGTCTCTTCCTTGCCTTTGTTGCTCCTCTCTCATGATTCTTTGATCTTCTCTAATTTCATGGAGGAGGATGGAATGTTCTTGGTGCTCCACCCTTAGTTGTCCCATGTTGGAACTCAATTCTCCTTGGGAGGTGTTGATTTGATCCCAATAGTGTTGTGGAGGAAAATGCATCCCTTGAGGCATCTCAGGAATTTCATGATGAATGGGATCTCTTGATTTCTCCATCCTCTTCTTAGTGATGGACTTGTCCTCATCAATGAGGATGTCTCCCTCTATGTTAATTCCAACTGAATAACAGAGGTGACAAATAAGATGAGGGAAGGCTAACCTTGCCAAGGTAGAGGACTTGTCTGCCACCTTATAAAGTTCTTGGGCTATAACCTCATGAACTTCTACTTTCTCTCCAATCATGATGCTATGAATCATGATAGCCCGATCTATAGTAACTTCGGACCGGTTGCTAGTGGGAATGATTGAGCGTTGGATAAACTCCAACCATCCCCTAGCCACAAGTTTGAGGTCATGCCTTCTCAGTTGAACCGGCTTCGCTCTTGAATCTCTCTTCCATTGAGCGCCCTCGTCACAAATGTCTATGAGGACTTGGTCCAACCTTTGATCAAAGTTGACCCTTCTAGTGTAAGGGTGTTCATCTCCTTGCATCATGGGCAAGTTGAATGCCAACCTTACATTTTCCGGACTAAAATCTAAGCATTTCCCCCGAACCATTGTAAGCCAATTCTTTGGATCCGGGTTCACACTTTGATCATGATTCTTGGTGATCCATGCATTGGCATAGAACTCTTGAACCATTAAGATCCCGACTTGTTGAATGGGGTTGGTAAGAACTTCCCAACCTCTTCTTCGGATCTCATGTCGGATCTCCGGATATTCACTCTTTTTGAGT
>NC_029781.3:61279590-61285119 GCF_000817695.3 Arachis duranensis
CTTTTTGAGTTTGAAAGGGACCTCGGGGATCACCTTCTTCATGGCCACAACTTCATGGAAGTGGTCTTGATGCACCCTTAAGATGAATCTCTCCATCTCCCATGACTCGGAGGTGGAAGCTTTTGCCTTCCCTTTCCTCTTTCTAGAGGTTTCTCCGGCCTTAGGTGCCATAAATGGTTATGGAAAATAAAAAGCAATGCTTTTACCACACCAAACTTAGAAGGTTTGCTCGTCCTCGAGCAAAAAAAAGAAAGAAGAGAGTAAAAGAAGAAGAAATAGAGGAGAAGGAGGTGGCTTTATTTTTCGGCCAAGGGAGAGAAGTAGTGTGTAGGTTGTGTGAAAATGAAGGAGTGAAGATGGGTTTATATAGGGGTGGAGAGAGGGGTAGGGTTCGGCCATTATGGGTGGGTTTGGGAGGGAAAGTGGTTTGAATTTGACTGGTGAGGTAGGTGGGATTTTATGAAGGATGGATGTGAGTGGTGAAGAGAATGGTGGGATTTGATAGGTAAGGGGTTTTTGGGGAAGAGGTATTGAGGTGATTGGTGAATGGGTGAAGAAGAGAGAGAGTGGTAGGGTTGGTGGGGATCCTGTGGGGTCCATGATGATTAGATTTTTGACGGTTTAGAATTTCACTATTGAAATCTCGTTGTAAAGTATAGTTTCTAAACCAAACAATAATTCTTTCATACAAAAAGTTGTTTGTCACTAGTACAAACCCCTAAAATTTATAAATCAAAGTATTGGAACTCGGGTCGTTCTCTCTAGGAATTGTAATAAAGTGTCGTGTTATTGGTTGTGAGTTATTTTGGGGTTTTTGAGATTATAGACAAGAATTATAAATGGCAAAGGAAATAAACTAACAACTAACAAAGCTCTTGGCAAGATATGAGAACTAGAAGTCCTATCCTAGTTATCCTTCTCAATTGTGATGAGAATTGTGTATTGCTCCCACTTAGTTAACCTCTAACCATGGAGGAAAGTCAAGTGGATGAATCAATTTGATTCCTCAAGTCCTAATCAACTCCTAAAGGAAAGACTAGCTTTAGAGGCATTCAAATCAATTAGCAACTTCTAATTATCAATCAACAAAGGAATTAGATAACTCAAGAGTCACTAATTAGTCTACCTAGGCCAAGAGGAACAAAACCTACACTAAAATCCAACCAAGCATTTCATCAAACACTTGGAAGGCATAAAAGAAAAGCAAAGCAAATTGACAACAAGAATAGAATCTAATAACATTTATTGCAATGAATTAACAACAACAATTAAAAGAAACACATTTATTATGAATTACCTTTTATTGAATTGGAAGAAAGTAGAAGGAACAATACTAGATCTATAACAAAATATAAGAACAACCTAAAGGAAATTACAACAAAAGAGTAGAAGAAGATGATTGTAGCAACAAAAAGTTGAGAGATAGAAGTGGAAGAAAGCAAAGATTAAAACCTCGATCTAAGAACTAAACCTAATCCTAATCCTAGAGAAAAGTGAGAGCTTCTCTCTCTAGAAACTACTTCTAAAACTAAACTATGACTAATGGTAACTAGCTTGTCCATCCCTCTTCAATCTTTGGCTTAAATAGGATCAGAAATGAGTTGGATTGGGCCCACAAGGCTTGTGAATTTGCTAGCCACGAGTTTGCATGAAGTGAATCACGTGCATCAACGGTGCGTATGCGTACAGTGCGTGTACGCGTCCTTATACGTACAGCAACTATGACAAATCTTATATCATTTTGAAGCCCCGGATGTTAGCTTTCCAACCCAACTAGAACCACATCATTTGGACCTCTGTAGCTCAAGTGATGGTCGTTTAAGTGCAAAGAGGTCGGCTTGACAGCTTTTGCGATTCCTACATTTATTCATGAGTTCTTTATTTTTACATGCTTTTCCTTCATTCCCTTGATCCGATCTTTGCCTCCTAAATCTGAAATCACTTAACAAACATATCAAGGCATCTAATGGAATCAAGGTGAATTAAATTTAGCTATTTTAAGTCCTAAAAAACATGTTTTCACTCTTAAGCACAATTAAAGGAGAAGTTATAAAATCATGCTATTTCAATGGATAAATGTGGGTAAAAGCTCATAAAATCCCTTAAATCAAGCACAAGATAAACCCTACAAATGGGGTTTATCAACCTCCCCACACTTAAACCAAGCATGTCCTCATGCTAAAACCAAGAATGAAGTAAGGGTATGGCATTTATTCAATGGGAACTAACTAAATGCAATCTACCTATATGCAACTATCTAAATGAATTCAATTGCTTGGTCAAAATAAATCAATTCTCAAGAAGCATATATGCACAAGGGCTAAGGACTAGCAAGTTTAATCCACAATTGAATTGAGTTATTAAATATTTTTACAAACTTGCATGAAAATTATGATCACAGGTGAAAACATGTAATTGAGCATCAAACCCTCACCGGTAGTGTTTGCACTCTATTCACTCAAGTGTTTAGGGTTGATTCTCTCAATTCTCTCCTAATCATACTTTCTAAGATTTGCTTTTCTTCTAACAATCGACATATATTTCATGCATGCATACAAGTATCATGAGGTCTTTTCTTTGGTTGTAATGGGGCTAGGGTCAAGGTAGGATGCATATATGGTTAAGTGAGCCTGAAATTTGAATCTTTGATAAGCTTAAGCTTCCCACCTAACCTATGACATCCTATACAATTTCAAAGCTAGCCTAACTACCCATTTTTCATTTTTTCACATACTCATGTATTCCTTTTCATTTCACAACACTTATGCATTGATCTTTATTGGACCTTGCTTCATTTGGGGCATTTTGTCCCATTTTTATTACTTTTCTTTTTTCTTTTTTTTTTCTTTTTCTATTTTTTTCCATATTTTTTTTCTTTTATTTTTCTCATTTTTTTCTTTCTATATACAAGAGCATCAATGCATAAGGTTTTACATTTGATCAATACATGAGTATATACCCAATTCCCAATATTTTCAATAACAATACAAAATACACCCCTTTTATTCACCCAGTGTCCCAAGATTCCCACACTTGAATGATACTCACACACTAGCCTAAGCTAATCAAAGATCCAAATAAAGGACAATTATTGTTTTCCGCTTTAGGCTTGTAATGTGCTAAATTTAAGAACAAGTGGGTTAATCATAGGCTCAAATTGGCTACCAATGGATGATAAAAGGTAAGGCTATTTGGGTAAGTGAGCTAAATGAAATGATGGCCTCAATCATATAAATGCATGAATACACAAAATAATGGACATAAAGAATCAAACAATTCAAAGATTACAATCATAGAAAGAGAATAATGCACACAAGAAGGAAAATAAGTGGTTGTAAGATGTAACCACACCATTAGGCTCAAATCTCACTTGCTTGTGTTCTAAGCTCAAAACATTATCCACAAGATATATAATTCAAGCAAGTTTTATGAAAAGTATTCACTCAAATCAATTAAGGTTCCCTATAGATAGAAATCCTTGAAAAATTTCATTATTTTGACTAACCTTATTGTGTATATATATGCAAAAATAAGAAAATGCAAGTAAAAATCCTAAAATCCTAGAATGAAATGCAAAAGTGTTGGGATTAGAAATTTGTCACCCAAAATCGCCGATCGGTCGGACGACCTCCCCACACTTAAAAGTTTGCACCGTCCTCGGTGCATTCAAAGATGAGCAAGGGGGTACAGCGAATTTCTGGATTGTTACCTTCAGCTGGTAGGTCAACCGGTGCTGCATGTTCTTAGTCTTGCTTCCGTATTGCTTGTGGTGCATTTGTCATGAAAAACAAAAATATAACACCATAGGATGAGAAGATACAAAATCAAGGAATCATACATTGTTAGAGTGAGGTAAATCACTAGAATTGAGTGGTTGATTAGTGTGACATTAATGACAAATAAGTGTGTGAATTCTAAATTGCGCGGTTTAGAACACACATTAGCATAAAAGGGCGATGTCACAAAGGAAGCATGCACTTTACTCATTCTAGTATGCTTGAGATGCTTTAAGTGAACTTGTAAGGTAAAACAAGCATTAAAGAAGCATGAAAGCATTCAAGCTAAAGTATATGGATGCATACGATCATGAAACACAATGCATTAAGGTAAATGCACAACATCATCCATCAAGAGGTTGCCTAATCATAGAGAGAGTTCAAATCACATGGTGGCTAGCTACAACATGCAATTCAAAAGAGTCACAAGCTCGAAGGCAATTCTCATCACTTGGTATTTTGATGAGCGGATAATTTATACGCTTTTTGGCATTGTTTCTAGTATGTTTTTAGTATATTTTAGTTAGTTTTTATTATATTATTATTAGTTTTTAGTTAAAATTCACTTTTTTGGACTTTACTATGATTTTGTGTGTTTTTCTGTGATTTCAGGTATTTTCTGGCTGAAATTGAGGGTCCTGAGCAAAAATCTGATTCAGAGACTGAAAAGGACTGCAGATGCTGTTGGATTCTGACCTCCCTGCACTCGGAATAGATTTTCTGGAGATACAAAAACTCAATTGGCGCGCTCTCAATGGTGTTGAAAAGTAGACATCCTGGGCTTTCCAGCAATATATAATAGTCCATACTTTGCCCGAGATTTGATGGCCCAAACCGGCGTTGCAAATCAGCTTCAGAATTCCCGGCGTTTAACGTCGGAACTGGCACAAAAATTAGAGTTAAACACCCAAACTGGCATAAAAGCTGGCGTTTAACTCCAGAAAAAGTCTCTACACATGAAAGCTTCAATGCTCAGCCCAAGAACACACCAAGTGGACCCCGGAAGTGGATTTTTACGTCATTTACTCATTTCTGTATACCCTAGGTTACTAGTTCACTATTAATAGGACCTTTTGATATTGTATCTCTACCGGATGACACTTTACATGTTTCTCATTGTATCTTCTACGGCATGAGTCTCTAAACCCCATGGTTGGGGGTGAGGAGCTCTGTTGTGTTTTGATGGATTAATGCAATTACTACTATTTTTCATTCAATCATGCTTGCTTCTATTCCAAGATATCACTTGTTCCTAAACCTGATGAATGTGATGATCCGTGACACTCATCATTATTCTCAACTATGAACGTGTGCCTGACAACCACCTCCTTTCAACCTTAGATTGAGTAGATATCTCTTGGATTCCTTAATCAGAATCTTCGTGGTATAAGCTAGAATTGATGGCATCATTCAAGAGAATCCGGAAGGTCTAAACCTTGTCTGTGGTATTCTGAGTAGGATTCAAGGATTGAATGACTGTGACGAGCTTCAAACTCCTGAGTGCTGGGCGTTAGTGACAGACGCAAAAGAATCACTGGATTCTATTCCAACCCGATTGAGAACCGACAGATGATTAGCCGTGCTGTGACAGAGCGCGTTGAACATTTTCACTGAGAGGATGGGAGGTAGCCATTGACAACGGTGAAACCCTACATACAGCTTGCCATGGAAGAAGCCTTGCGTGCTTGAAGAAGAAGACAGCAGGAAAGCAGAGGTTCAGAAGATAGAGCATCTCCAAAACCTCAACCTGTTC
>NC_029781.3:61285222-61286666 GCF_000817695.3 Arachis duranensis
ATATCCTGACTAAGAGTTACAAGATAACCATAGCTTGCTTCAAGCCGACAATCTCCGTGGGATCGACCCTTACTCACGTAAGGTATTACTTGGACGACCCAGTGCACTTGCTGGTTAGTTGTGTGGGATTGCAAAAGTGTGATTACAATTTCGTGCACCAAGTTTTTGGCGCCGTTGCCGGGGATTGTTCGAGTTTGGACAACTGACAGTCTATCTTGTTGCTTAGATTAGGACTGTTTTATTTTTGTTGGTTTAGAGTCTTTTATTTGAGTTTAGTTTCATATTTTAAGTTTGGTGTCAATTGCATGCTTTTGCTTTCTTTTAATTTTTCAAATTTGCATGTTCTTAGTGCTTTCTTGTTCTTTAAAAATTCTAAGTTTGGTGTCCTCTTTGTGTTTTCCTTTAAAATTTTCGAAAATTTGTGTTTGATTTTCTAAAAATTTTAAGTTTGGTGTCATTTTGTTGTTTTTCTCTTTCCTTATTTCAAAAATCAAATCTTTTTCAAAATAATTTTCAATCATATATTTTCAATTGCTAATTCCAAAATCTTTTTAATTAACTAATTGATTTAGTTTTCAATTTGCTTTGATCTTATTTTCTTTTAGTTTTTGAAATTTAATTTTTTTTATTTGTTTTATTTTATTATTTTCGGTCAAATCAAAAAAAAATTTACTTTACTTGTGAATTCATATCATATTCCCTTTCTCCATCATGGACTTAAGTGGAATTGAACAGTCCAGAAGGACTCTGGGGTCATATGCTAACCCCATTACAGCTGCATATGAGAGTAGCATCTGTATACCTCCCATTAAAGCAAGCAGCTTTGAGCTAAATCCTCAACTTATTATCATGGTGCAGCAAAATTGCCAGTATTTCGGTCTTCCACTAGAAGAACCTACTGAGTTTCTGGCACAATTCTTACAAATTGCTGACACAGTACGTGATAAAGAGGTGGATCAGGATGTCTACAGACTATTACTGTTTCCATTTGCTGTAAAAGATCAAGCTAAGAGGTGGTTGAATAACCAACCTACAGCAAGCATAAAGACATGGAAACAGTTATCAGACAAAATCCTGAATCAATTTTACCCTCCAAAAAGGATGACACAGCTAAGGCTGGACATCCAAGGCTTTAAACAAGAGGATAATGAATCCCTTTATAATGCCTGGGAGAGGTATAGAGGTATGCTAAGAAAATGCCCATCTGAAATGTTTTCAGAGTGGGTACAGTTAGACATCTTTTACTATGGGCTTACAGAAAAAGCTCAGATGTCTTTAGACCACTCAGCTGATGGATCTATACATATGAGGAAGACGATTGAGGAGGCTCAAGAGCTTATAGATACTGTTGCTAGAAATCAACATTTGTACTCTAGCAATGAGTTTTCTACAAAAGAAGAAGTTATGGCAGTAGCCACTGATCCTAATCCTCAAGAACAGATGA
>NC_029781.3:61286852-61287174 GCF_000817695.3 Arachis duranensis
ATGCCAAGCAGTTCAACTGAGGAGTGGGAAGACATTGAATAACACTGCTCAAAGTAGCAAAAAGCCAACAAAGGAACAATTAACAGAGGATAGCCAAACCACTATCCAAAATCCCTCTGAGGACAGTAAGAGCCCAGAGAGGAATACTCTTGGCGTTCAAACGCCAGAAAAGGAGGGAAAGCTGGCGTTAAACGCCCATTCCCTGCCCAGTTCTGGCGTTCAAACGCCATAAAAGGGGGAAAAGTTGGCGTTAAACGCCCATTTTTCACCCAATCCTGGCGTTCAGACGCCAAGGGAGGATCAGACACCTGAGAGTGCTGAC
>NC_029781.3:61287306-61287625 GCF_000817695.3 Arachis duranensis
ATGCCTTATCCTCAGAAACTCCGCCAAGCGGAATAGGATAAGCAATTTTCCCGCTTTCAGACTATCTAAGGACTCTTGAAATAAAGATTCCGTTTGCAGAGGCACTTGAGCAAATACCTTCTTATGCTATGTTCATGAAAGAGATCTTAAGTCATAAGAAGGATTGGAGAGAAACTGAAAAAGTGTTTCTCACTGAAGAATGCAGTGCAGTCATTCTGAAAATCTTACCAGAAAAGCTTCAAGATCCAGGAAGCTTTATGATACCATGCACATTAGAAGGTGCTTGCACCAAGACAGCCCTATGTGATCTTGGAGCAAG
>NC_029781.3:61287669-61288551 GCF_000817695.3 Arachis duranensis
TAATACCTGCATCCACTATCAGAAAGCTTGGGTTGACTGAAGAAGTCAAACCAACCCAGATATGTCTCCAACTTGCTGATGGCTCCATTAAATATCCATCAGGCATAATTGAGGACATGATTGTCAAGGTTGGGCCATTCGCCTTTCCAACTGACTTTGTAGTGCTGGAAATAGAGGAGTACAAGAGTGCAACTCTCATTCTAGGAAGACCTTTCCTAGCAACTGGACGAACTCTTATTGACGTACAAAAAGGGGAAGTAACCCTGAGAGTCAATGAGGATGAGTTCAAGTTGAATGCTGTAAAAGCTATGCAGCATCCAGACACACCAAATGACTGCATAGGCGCTGACATTATTGACTCTTTGGTGCAAGAGATTAATATGACTGAAAGTCTAGAATCTGAGCTAGAGGACATCTTCAAGGATGTTCAGCCAGATCAGGAAGAACCAGAGGAAACAAAAGAATTTTTGAAAATCCCTCAAGAAGAGGATAAGCCTCCCAAACATGAGCTCAAACCACTACCACCATCCCTGAAGTATGCATTTCTGGGAGAGGGTGACACTTTTCCAGTGATCATAAGCTCTGCTTTAAATCAAAAGGAAGAGGAAGCACTGATTCAAGTGCTAAGGACACACAAGACAGCTCTTGGGTGGTCCATAAGTGATCTTAAGGGCATTAGCCCAGCAAGATGCATGCACAAGATCCTATTGGAGGATAATGCCAAACCAGTGGTTCAACCACAAAGGCGGCTAAATCCAGCCATGAAAGAGGTGGTGCAGAAAGAGGTCACTAAATTACTAGAGGATGGAATTATTTATCCTATTTCTGATAGCCCCTGGGTGAGCCCTGTCCAAGTTGTCCCCAAGATGGGAGGCATGACAA
>NC_029781.3:61288652-61289264 GCF_000817695.3 Arachis duranensis
TGTATTGACTACAGAAGGCTCAATACAGCCACCAGAAAGGATCATTTTCCTTTACCATTCATAGACCAAATGCTAGAAAGACTAGCTGGTCATGATTATTACTGCTTTTTGGATGGCTATTCAGGCTACAACCAAATTGCAGTAGATCCTCAAGACCAAGAGAAAACAACATTCACCTGTCCTTCTGGCGTGTTTGCCTACAGGAGAATGCCTTTTGGTCTGTGTAATGCTCCTGCAACTTTTCAGAGATGCATGCTATCCATCTTCTCTGATATGGTGGAGAAATTCCTGGAAGTCTTCATGGATGACTTCTCAGTATATGGAGACTCATTTAGCTCCTGTCTTAACCACCTAGCACTTGTCCTAAAAAGGTGCCAAGAGACTAACCTAGTTTTAAACTGGGAGAAATGTCACTTTATGGTGACTGAAGGAATTGTCCTTGGGCACAAAATTTTAAGCAAGCGAATAGAGGTGGATAAAGCAAAGGTAGAGGTAATTGAAAAATTACCACCACCTGCCAATGTTAAGGCAATCAGAAGCTTTCTGGGGCATGCAGGATTCTACAGAAGGTTTATAAAGGATTTTTCAAAAATTGCAAAACCTCTGAGCAAC
>NC_029781.3:61289474-61290754 GCF_000817695.3 Arachis duranensis
CAAGCTTCTGCACGTCATTTATTATGCCAGCCGTGTTCTAAATGATGCACAGAAGAATTACACAACCACAGAAAAAGAGTTTATTGCAGTGGTCTATGCCATTGACAAGTTTAGATCCTATCTAGTGGGATCAAAGGTGATTGTGTACACTGACCATGCTGCTCTTAAGTACTTACTCACAAAGCAGGATTCAAAACCCAGGCTCATAAGATGGGTGTTGCTTCCGCAAGAGTTTGATATAGAAATAAGAGACAGAAAAGGGACAGAGAACCAAGTAGCTGATCATCTTTCCCGAATAGAACCAGTAGCTGGGGCGTCCCTCCCTTCTACTGAGATCTCTGAGACTTTCCCAGATGAGCAACTCTTTGCCATTCAGGAAGCTCCATGGTTTGCAGATATTACAAATTACAAAGCTGTGAGGTTCATACCCCAAGAGTACAGCAGGGTGCAAAGAAAGAAATTAATTTCAGATGCCAAGTACTACCTATAGGATGAGCCATATCTCTTAAAGAGATGTGCAGACGGAATGATCCGCAGATGTGTACCCAGAAAGGAAGCACAAAGGATCCTATGGTACTGCCATGGATCACAGTATGGGGGACATTTTGGAAGTGAGCGAACAGCCACTAAGGTCCTCCAATGTGGCTTCTACTGGCCTACTCTCTATAGAGATGCCTGAGAGTTTGTGCGTAACTGTGACAGCTGCCAAAGAGCTGGTAACTTGCCTCACGGATACGCCATGCCTTAACAAGGGATCTTAGAGATTGAATTGTTTGATGTATGGGGGATTGACTTCATGGGTCCATTCCCACCATCATACTCAAACACTTACATTCTGGTGGCAGTGGACTATGTATCTAAGTGGGTAGAAGCAATTGCTACACCCACTAATGATACTAAGACCGTGCTGAAATTCCTCCAGAAACACATCTTCAGCATATTTGGTGTTCCCAGAGTCCTAATCAGTGATGGGGGTACTCATTTTTGCAATAAACAGCTCTACTCTGCTATGGTCCGATATGGAATTAGCCACAAAGTGGCAACCCCGTATCATCCACAGACAAATGGTCAAGCTGAAGTCTCTAACAGAGAGCTAAAAAGAATCCTAGAATGAACTGTAATTGCCCGTAGAAAGGATTGGGCAAAGAGCTTGGATGATGCTCTGTGGGCATACAGAACAACATTCAAGACTCCAATAGGAACCTCTCCATACCAACTTGTGTATGGCAAGGCCTGTCATCTACCCGTAGAACTGGAACATAAAGCCTACTGGGCAACCA
>NC_029781.3:61290760-61292887 GCF_000817695.3 Arachis duranensis
CCAGCTAAATGAGTTAGATGAATTTAGACTCAGTGCCTTTGAAAATGCAAAGATTTATAAGGAAAATGCAAAGAAGTGGCATGACAAGAAGTTGTCATCCAGAGTCTTTGAGCCAGGACAAAAAGTTCTACTCTTCAACTCTAGGCTCAGACTGTTCCCAGGAAAACTTAAATCCCGGTGGAGGGGTCCGTATGTGATTACAAGAGTGTCACCATATGGATATGTTGAGCTTCAGGATACTGATTCTGACAAAAAGTTCATTGTTAATGGACAGAGGATCAAGCATTATCTTGAAAGTAACTTTGAGCAAGAATGCTCAAAACTGAGGCTTGAATGATTCTCAGTGAAGGTCCAGCTAAAGACAATAAAGAAGCGCTTGCTGGGAGGCAACCCAGTCATTAGCAGGTTATCTGTTTTGTTTAATCAAAGTTTGATACATATTCTCAAAGGGCAAATATAAAAATTGAAGGAATTCACAGAGTTATAGAAGGATTCAATGCAAAAAGCAGAGAAAAAGGAGTTTGCTAGCGAAAAAATGCCAATAAGGGGTACTTTGGCCGTTAAACGCCAGAATGGGCACTATTCTGGGCGTTTAACGCCAATAAAGGTGCCATTTTGGGCGTTAAATGCCAGAATGGGCACCATTCTGGGCGTTTAACGCCAGGTGTACAGCATCCTGGGCGTTTAGCAAAACGCCCACAATGGCCAAACATTTGGGCGTTAAACGCCAGAGTGGATACCATTCTAGGTGTTTAATGCTAGAAAGGTGGGGACAGAGATTTTGCTTTCTAATTAAAATTTTTTTTCAAATTTTCCTGTTTTGATCCATAATTTTCTACATAAACATATTTCAAACTTTCATCATTCACCTTCAAATTTTCAAAAAAAATAAAATCATTCTTCAAATCTCTCTCAAATCCTTCCCAAATCTTCTTCAAAAACTCAAATATTTCTCAAATTCTTTCCATATCTTCTCAAATCTCCTTCAAAATTTTCGAAATCTCTCCCCCTCCCTTATAAATACACGTTCGGCCATCCCTTTCTCCCCACCATTCGAATTTGCTCTCCTCCTCTCTCCCCTCTTTCCTTTCTTTTGCTTGAGGGCAAGCAAACCTCTAAGTTTGGTGTGCTTTTCCGTGATCACTAAGCTAAGAATCATCAAGATCATGGCTCCTAAGGGAAAACAAACCAATTTAAGAGGCAAGAAAGAGAATAATCCAAAGAGTCTTTAGAATCAAGAGAAGTTCTTAACCAAAGAACATGAAGACCATTATCACAAAATAATGGTTCTAAGGTCAGTGATCCCAGAAGTCAAATTCGATCTAAAAGAAGATGAATATCCGGGGATCCAAGAGCAAATTCGAAATAGAGGATGGGAAGTTCTAACCAATCCTGAGATAAAGGTTGGAAGAAATATGGTTCAGGAATTCTACTCAAATCTGTGGCTGACAGATAAGCAGAGAATGACTGGAACCGCTTTCCATACTTACAGAACCATGGTCAGAGGGAAAGTTATCTACTTCCATCTGGATAAAATAAGAGAGATCTTCAAATTGCCTCAACTGCAAGATGATCCTGAATCCTTTAATAGGAGAATGGTGAGAGCAGATAAGGGGTTGGATCAAGTTCTAGAGGACATATGCCTCCTTGGAACTAAGTGGACAACCAATTCAAAAGGTGTTCCAAACTAACTCAAGAGAGGAGACCTCAAACCAATTGCAAGAGGCTGGCTAGACTTTATTGGGCGTTCCATATTGCCCACTAGCAACCGTTCTGAGGTCACTATCAAGAGAGCAGTGATGATTCATTGCATTATGCTGGGAAAAGAAGTGGAGGTTCATCATCTGATTGCTTGTGAGATTTACACAATTGCAAACAAGAACTCCACTGAAGCCAAACTGGCTTACCCAAGCTTAATCTCTTTGCTATGTAAAGATGCTGGGGTGAGGATGGGAGTAGATGAATTCATCCCAATTGAGCACCCAATCACCAAGAGGTCAATGGAAGGACAAATGCAAGATAACTCTATCAAAAGGAGGGCGCAGGAATTCCTCCCTGAACTTCCTGAAATTGACTACTGGACTCGTCTAGAAGCATCTGTTGCCAAGCTGCAAGAAGCTATGGAAT
>NC_029781.3:61292953-61294098 GCF_000817695.3 Arachis duranensis
GAACAAGAGAAGCAGGGGCGTGAGCTTCAAGAATTGAAGCGCCAAAAGTTCTCCCCTTAAGTTGAGGGAGCATCCACTTCTCAAAATCAAGGTTGTTGAGTCCTAACTCTGTGATAACCTCTATCATTAGGAGTCCATTTAAATTTTTGTTTTCTATTACTATTAGTCTTATCTTATATCTATTTTTGAGTCTTGTTCTTAATTCATGATTAATAAAATTTAAGGTTCATGTCTTAAAGCTATGAATGTCCTATTAGTCCATCACCTCTCTTAAATGAAAAATGCTCTAATCACAAAAGAACAAGAAGTACAGGATTTCGAATTCATCTTTGAAACTAGTTGAATTAGTTTGATGTGGTGACAATACTTTTTGTTTTCTGAATGAATGCTTGAACAGTGCATATGTCTTTTGAATTTGTTGTTTTAAGAATGTTAAAATTGTTGGCTCTTGAAAGAATGATGGAAAAGGAGAAATGTTATTGAGGATCTGAAAAATCATCAAATTGATTCTTGAAGCAAGAAAAAGCAGTGAATACAAAAAAAACGAAAAAAATAATAATAAAGTTGTGATCCAAGGCAAAAAGAATGTGCTTAAGAACCCTAGACACCTCTAATTGGGGATTTTAGCAAATCTAAGTCACAATCTGAAAAGGTTCACCCAAGTATGTGTCTGTGGCATGAATGTATCCGGTGGTAATACTGAAAGACAAAGTGCTTTGGGCCACAGCCAAGACTCATAAAATAGCTATGTTCAAGAATCATCATACTTAACTAGGAGAATCAATAACACTATCTAAGTTCTGAGTTCCTATAGATGCCAATCATTCTAAACTTCAAAGGATAAAGTGAGATGCCAAAACTGTTCAGAAGCAAAAAGCTACTAGTCCCACTCATCTAATTAGAGCTAAGTTTCTTTGATATTTTGGAGTCTATAGTATATTCTCTTCTTTTTATTCTATTTTTATTTTCAGCTGCTTGGGGACAAGCAACAATTTAAGTTTGGTGTTGTGATGAGCGGATAATTTATATGCTTTTTGGCATTGTTTCTAGGTTGTTTTTAGTATGATCAAGCTACTTTTAGGGATGTTTTCATTAGTTTTTATGTTAAATTCACATTTCTGGACTTTACTATGAGTTTGTATATT
>NC_029781.3:61294149-61294769 GCF_000817695.3 Arachis duranensis
GTGTTTTTTTGTGATTTCAGGTATTTTCTGGCTGAAATTGAGGGTCCTGAGCAAAAATCTGATTCAGAGACTGAAAAGGACTGCAGATGCTGTTGGATTCTGACCTCCCTGCACTCAAAATGGGGATTCTGGAGCTACAGAAGCCCAATTGGCGCGCTCTCAATGGTGTTGGAAAGTAGACATCCTGGGCTTTCCAGCAATGTATAATAGTCCATAATTTGCCTGAGATTTGATGGCCCAAACTGGCGTTGCAAATCAGCTTCAGAATTCCCGGCGTTTAACGCCGGAACTGGCACAAAAATTGGAGTTAAACGCCCAAACTGGCATAAAAGCTGGCGTTTAACTCCAGAAAAAGTCTCTACACATGAAAGCTTCAATGCTCAGCCTAAGCACACACCAAGTGGACCCTGGAAGTGGATTTTTATGTCATTTACTCATTTCTGTATACCCTAGGTTACTAGTTCACTATTAATAGGACCTTTTGATATTGTATCCTTACCGGATGACACTTTACATGTTTCTCATTGTATCTTCTACGGCATGAGTCTCTAAACCCCATGGTTGGGGGTGAGGAGCTCTGCTGTGTCTTGATGGATTAATGCAATTACTACTGTTTTTCA
>NC_029781.3:61294845-61295080 GCF_000817695.3 Arachis duranensis
GTTCCTAAACCTGATGAATGTGATGATCCGTGACACTCATCATTATTCTCAACTATGAACGTGTGCCTGACAACCACCTCCGTTCAACCTTAGATTGAGTAGATATCTCTTGGATTCCTTAATCAGAATCTTCGTGGTATAAGCTATAATTGATGGCGGCATTCAAGAGAATCCGGAAGGTCTAAACCTTGTTTGTGGTATTCTGAGTAGGATTCAAGGATTGAATGACTGTGAC
>NC_029781.3:61295255-61298473 GCF_000817695.3 Arachis duranensis
ATTACTTGGACGACCCAGTGCACTTGCTGGTTAGTTGTGCGGGATTGCAAAAGTGTGATTGCAATTTCGTGCACCATATTTTCAAAAGGTAAGCATGAAAAACTCAAAACCAAGTAGCAAAATATAACCTCAACAATAGAATCCAACAAAGATTATCTAAAAACATTCATGCTAAAATAGCATTTTGGCAATAAGAGGCAGCATTGTATGGTAAACAAAGTCAATAATCCAACACTTATGAAGAAAAGAGAGAAAATAAAATGAATTCTAAACTAAAACTAACTAATCAACTAACTAACAACTAACTAAAATAAATGGTTATCCATGGTGTTTGGAAGTGTTGGATGAGGAGTTGACACTACAACAAATATGGCCTTTAACGAGTGCGGATGGTGGTGTAAGAAAGAAATGGAAAGAGGAGAAGAAAAGAAATGTGGTGAAGGAAGGAAATCCGCGCGTACGCACGCATGGCGAACGAGTGCGGATGGTGGTGTAATGGACGCGACGCGTACGCGTACAGAGTGCGTCCGCGTCAATGGCTTATTCCAAGAGTGGCGCGTACGCGTCATGTGCGCGAGCGCGCAAATAGGTTTGTGCCAAAGGCACAACGTTGGCGCGGCGCAGGCACAACTCTCTGGAAAAATGCATGGAGGGTGGAACTTCTCAATCCACGCGTACGCACGCATGGCGCGCTCGCGTGGATGGTCCAAAACGCTTGATGCACGCATACGCACGCAGTGCGCGTACACGCGGATGGTGCTCTGTTTTTCAAAAAAAATTTGCTATGTTTTTGCACCAATCCAATCATTCCAAACCTCCAAACAGCTACCAAAACACCATAAAACCTTATTTAACATACTAAACTATCAATTAAACTCAACTAACTAAACAAAACATGAAATTAAACTAATTCTACTAATTTGTACAAAAGAGAAAATGAAAGGATTTTACCATGGTGGGGTGTCTCCCACCTAGCACTTTTGTTTATTATCCTTAAGTTGGACATTTTGGGGAGCTCATTGTCATGGTGGCTTGTGCTTGTACTCGTCTTGGAACTCCCACCAATGCTTGGACTTCCAATAAGCTCCATCATTTAAGCTCAATATCTCCAAGCTTTGATGGAGTTCTTCACAAACCATCGGCTCCCAATGTTGATCATCTTTTTCTAATCCGGGATCCCACACTTTATTTTCACACCTGTCTTGAAGTTGATTACCATTAGTCCATGTGGGTAGTGAGCAAAGTGAATTCTCAAAGAAATGACCAAACATCATCCTAGACCCAAGCAATCTAGTTCTACACCAACTCTTGCTATTAAGCTTTAAACATGTGACCATAATGAACCTAGAATGATGCTTCCAACCACTAACCATCTCCTTTTTACTCTTAAATCCACTAATTTTTCTAAGTTGACCATCCGTCTCAAGCAAACCATATTCAAGGGGAATAATAAAGCTTAAGTATAAGTAATTTACCCACTTGAATGAGAGAATAGATGGTGGTGGCTTGGGGAGAGGTATCTCCAATGTGCTTGCAAGCTCTACTCCCTTATTTGCTTCCTTGTCAATCTCCACCTCTTCAAAAACTTCTTCATTCTCAATCCTTTGTTCATCAACTTCATCTAACTCTTCTCCATCATTCAAGTCATAAATGGGAGGTTGAGAGAAATCTACCTCCACATCACTTTCAAATTTATTGGGAGAAAGTTCTTCAAATTCAAAGGATTCTTCACCAAGAAAATTGGATGCATGATCTTCATCACCAAGGGAACTCAATTCTTGCTTCATCCCTTCCAAGTCTTCATTCAACAATTGTTTTGGAGGTTGTGCACATTCCTCCTCAACATCAAATTCAATCTTCTTGGAGAAAATCTCTATGATTTTAGCTTCCTATGGAGGTTCTGCGTCTCCTAAGTCTTCATGAAAAAAAAAAAGCGCCGTTGCCGGGGAATTGCAATGGTGTTGTGTTATTGGTTATTGTATATATGTGAATATTGTGAATATGTTTGCTTTTTGCTTCTTTGTTAGTTTTTAGTTTGTTATCTTTATTTGTTACTAATTTTTTTGTTTTTACCCTCCCTTGCTATCATGAATTCTCACTTTGGCTATGAGTGTAGTTACCACTATGTTGTAGGTGATGAGAACTCTAATGAGAATGTGTATCAAGAATGGGATAATCAAGGGTGGGAAGAGCCATATGCATATGATCAATCTTCATGGCAACAACCTCCACCAATGCACTATGAAGAAGAGTCATTCTATGATGCATACCAATGCAATGGCTATGGTGAATCTCCTTGTGACTTTCAAGAACCACCACCATATGCCTATAAATCATATCCTCAACATGATCATTAACTATACTCACAAGCCTCTTTTCACCAAATACCTCCATATGACTCTAATCATTATCCACCACACCAACCACCTTTTGAACCATATGAGCCATACATGAAACCACAATTCCAAGACAGATCCTGAGGTGTCAAGGATAATTCATCCCTGCACCAAGTGGCGAGCAAAAATGCTCCTTCTGCCAATCCTGGGGTTAAACGCCGGGCTGGTGCCCATTTTTGGCATTTAACGCCAGCTTCTTGCCCATTCCTGGTGTTAAACGCCAGTCTGGTACCCCTTTCTGGCATTAAACGCCCAAAATAGTGCCAGACTGGGCGTTAAACGCCCATTTTGCTGTCTTCACTGGCGTTTAAACGCCAGCAAGTTTTCCTCCAAGGTGTGCTATTTTTCTTTCTGTTTTTACTTTTTCAATTGATTTTGTGACTTCACATGATCATCAACCTATAGAAAACATAAAATAACAATGGAAAATAGATAAATATAACATTGGGTTGCCTCCCAACAAGCACTTCTTTAATGTCAGTAGCTTGACAGTGGGCTCTCATGGAGCCTCATAGATACTCAAAGCAATGTTGGAACCTCCCAACACCAAATTTAGAGTTTGAATGTAGGGGTTCAACACCAAACTTAGAAGTTGGTTGTGGCCTCCGAACACCAAACTTAGAGTTTGACTGTAGGGGCTTTGTTTGACTCTGTATTGAGAGAAGCTTTTCATGCTTCCTCTCCATGGTTGCAGAGGAAGATCCTTAAGCTTTAAACACCAGGTAGTATCCCATTCAATTGAAGGACTAGCTCTCCTCTGTCAACATCAATCACAGCCTTTGCTGTGGCTAGGAAGGGTCTGCCAAGGATGATGGATTCATC
>NC_029781.3:61298507-61299505 GCF_000817695.3 Arachis duranensis
CCATGCACTTCCCAGTTTCTAGGACTATGAAATCAGCAGGGATGTAATGGTCTTCAACCTTTACCAGAACATCCTCTACAAATCCATAAGCTTGTTTTCTTGAATTGTCAGCCACCTCTAGTGAGATTCTTGCAGCTTGCACCTCAAAGATCCCTAGCTTCTCCATTACAAAGAGAGGCATGAGGTTTATGCTTGACCCTAGGTCACACAGAGCCTTCTCAAAGGTCATGGTGCCTATGGTACAAGGTATTAAGAACTTCCCAGGGTCTTGTTTCTTTTGAGGTAATCTCTGCCCAGTTAAGTCATCCAGTTCTTTGGTGAGCAAAGGGGGTTCATCCTCCCAAGTCTCATTACCAAATAACTTGTCATTTAGCTTCATGATTGCTCCAAGGTACTTAGCAACTTGCTCTTCAGTGACATCTTCATCCTCTTCTGAGGAAGAATACTCATCAGAGCTCATGAATGGCAGAAGTAAATCCAATGGAATCTCTATGGTCTCAGTGTGAGCCTCAGATTCCCACGGTTCCTCATTACGAAACTCATTAGAGGCCAGTGGACTTTCATTGAGGTCTTTCTCAGTGGCGATCACTGCCTCTTCCTCCTCTCCAAATTTGGCCATGTTGATGGCCTTACACTCTCCTTTTGGATTTTCTTCTGTATTGCTTGGAAGAGTACTAGGAGGGAGTTCAGTAACTTTCTTACACAGCTGACCCACTTGTGCCTCCAAGTTTCTAATGGAGGACCTTGTTTCAGTCATGAAACTTTGAGTGGTTTTGATTAGATCAGAGACCATGGTTGTTAAGTCAAAGTGGCTCTGCTTAGAATTCTCTGTCTGTTGCTGAGAAGACGATGGAAAAGGCTTGCCATTGCCAAACCTGTTTCTTCCACCATTATTGTTGTTGAAACCTTGTTGAGGTCTCTGTTGATCCTTCCATGATAGATTTGGATGATTTCTCCATGAAGGATTATAGATGTTTCCATAGGGTTCTCCCATGTAC
>NC_029781.3:61300017-61301257 GCF_000817695.3 Arachis duranensis
GATCTTCCAATGGAAGTCCATGGAACTTGCAATTCTGTTGCATTAGAGAAACTAATTGAGGCTTAAGCTCAAAGTTGTTTGCTCCAATGGCAGGGATAGAAATGCTTCTCCCATAGAAGTCGGGAGTAGGTGCAGTAAAGTCACCCAGCACCTTCCTTGCATTGTTGGCATTGTTATTGTTTTCGGCTGCCATGTCTTCTTCTTTGAAGATTTCTGTTAGGTCCTCTACAGAGAGTTATGCTTTTGCTTCTCTTAGCTTTCGCTTCAAGGTCCTTTCAGGTTCAGGGTCAGCCTCAACAAGAATGCTTTTGTCTTTGCTCCTGCTCATATGAAAGAGAAGAGAACAAGAAAATATGGAATCCTCTATGTCACAATATAGATATTTCTTGAGGTGTCAGAGGAAAAGAAAAATAGAAGGAAGAGGTAGAAGAATTCGAACTTATCAAGAAAGACAGAGTTCGAATTGTGCTTTGAGGAGGAGTGTTAGTCCATAAATAGAAGGATGTGAGAAGAGGGGAAGGAATTTTCGAAAATAAATTAAAAACATTTTAAAAACATTTTGAAAAATTGAAGAATGATTTTCGAAAAATATGATTGGGAAAGAAATAAAGTGATTTTTGAAAAAGACTTTGAAATTAGAAATCAAAAAGATATGATTGAAAACTATTTTGAAAAAGATGTGATTAATAAGATATGATTGAAAAGTTATGATTTTAAAAAGATATGATTGAAAAACAATTTTAAAAGATTTGATTTTGAAAATTAATGACCTGGCTAACAAGAAATTTAAAAGATATGATTAAGACATTAAACCTTTCTCAACAGAAAAGGAAACATACTTGAAATGTTGAATCAAATCATTAACTGTTAGCAAGTATTTTTGAAAATGGAAAGAAATTCATTTTGAAAATATATGATTGAAAAGATATGATTTGAAAAAGATTTGATTTTGAAAAATTTTGAAAACTTGAAAAAAATTTGCATTAAAAACAAAATCTTCCCTCTTGTGCCATCCTGGCGTTAAACGCCCAGAATGGTATCCATTCTGTCCTTTAACGCCCAAAATGCTACCCTTTTGGGCGTTAAATGCCCAGCCAGGTACCCTAGCTGGCGTTTAAACGCCAGTTTTCCTTCCTCACTGGGCGTTTTGAACGCCTAGCTTTTTCTGTGTAATTCCTCTGCTGTATGTTCTGAATCTTCAATTCTCTGTATTATTGACTTGAAAAGACACAAATTAAAA
>NC_029781.3:61301672-61317418 GCF_000817695.3 Arachis duranensis
ATACTCGAGGTACAGCAGAGCTCCACACCTTAATCTATGGTGTGTAGAAACTCCACCGTTGAAAATACATAAGAACAAGGTCTAGGCATGGCCGTGAGGCCAGCCCCCATAATCTAAGAACTAGACATCCAAATATGATTAAAAGATCTAAAGTGATCTGGTGCACGAAATTGAAAATCACAATTCTTGTCACAACTTCGCACAACTAACCAGCAAGTGCACTGGGTCGTCCAAGTAATAAACCTTACGCGAGTAAGGGTCGATCCCACGGAGATTGTTGGTATGAAGCAAGCTATGGTCATCTTGTAAATCTCAGTCAGGCAGATTCAAATGGTTATGGATCATTTATGAATAAAGCATAAAATAAAGATAGAGATACTTATGTAATTCATTGGTGAGAATTTCAGATAAGCGTATGGAGATGCTTTGTCCCTTCCGTCTCTCTGCTTTCCTACTGTCTTCATCCAATCCTTCTGACTCCTTTCCATGGCAAGCTGTATGTTGAGCATCACCGTTGTCAATGGTTACAGTCCCGTCCAGATTCTCTTGAATGCCACCATCAATTCTAGCTTATACCACGAAGATTCTGATTAAGGAATCCAAGAGATAAACATTGAAGCCTTGTTTGCTTGTAGAACGGAAGTGGTTGTCAGGCATGCGTTCAAAAGTGAGAATGATGATGAGCGTCACATAATCATCACATTCATCATGTTCTTGGGTACGAATAAATATCTTAGAATAAGAATAAGCTGAATTGAATAGAAGAACAATAGTAATTGCATTAATACTCGAGGTACAGCAGAGCTCCACACCTTAATCTATGGTGTGTAGAAACTCCACCGTTGAAAATACATAAGAACAAGGTCTAGGCATAGCCGTGAGGCCAGCCCCCAAAATGTGATCTAAGATAGCATAAAACTCTCCAAGATAAGAATATAATAGTAAAAGGTCCTATATGTAGAGAACTAGTAGCTTAGGGTTTACAAAGATGAGTGAATGACATAAAAATCCACTTCCGGGCCCACTTGGTGTGTGCTTGGGCTGAGCATTGATGCTTTCATGTGTAGAGACTTTTCTTGGAGTTAAACACCAGCTTTTGTGCCAGTTTGGGCGTTTAACTCCCATTCTTGTGCCAGTTCCGGCGTTAAACGCCAGAATTCTTGAGCTGACTTGGAACGCCTATTTGGGCCATCAAATCTCGAGCAAAGTATGAACTATTATATATTACTGGAAAGCCCAGGATGTCTACTTTCCAACGCAATTGAGAGCGCACCAATTGAGCTTCTGTAGCTCCAGAATATCCACTTCGAGTGTAGGGAGGTCAGAATCCAACAGCATATGCAATCCTTTTCAGCCTCTGAATCAGATTTTTGCTCAGGTCCCTCAATTTCAGCCAGAAAATACCTGACATCACAGAAAAACACACAAACTCATAGTAAAGTCCAGAAAAGTGAATTTTAACCAAAAACTAATAAAAATATAATAAAAACTATCTAAAACATACTAAAAACATACTAAAAACAATGCCAAAAAGCGTATAAATTATCCGCTCATCAGTGGACACACGTAATTTTACAGTCGAACCCTCACCGGATGTGTATCCGCTCTAGTCACTCAAGTTTTTGGGGTTGATTCACTCAATTCTCCCCTAATCACGCTTTCTAAGATTTGTTTTTCATCTAACAATCAACGATTATTTCATGCATGCTTACAGTTATCATGAGGGCTTTTCCAAAGTCAAGTTGAGAGCCTACTCCATTGACATAGATGCCATCTTCGCATACATGTAAAGGGAGTAAGAAGAAAACATGGCAATTGAACTCAATTGAAAATAATCAACAAATAATGAAATTAAATAGAAAAGTGTATTTGCATTAATTAATTCCAAAATCGGAGGTATCCATATAACTCTAAACAAAGAAAATGGGAAATAAAAGAAAAAAAGGAATAGAAAATAAACTAGAATGATAGAAACTTCACTAAGGTAGTAACTCTTTTCAATATCCAACTCAAAAACATAAAACTAGAAAATTTATCAATCTACGAAAAACCCTAGAGGAAGTGGTAAAAGTCTCTCCAAGATTCCCAAAAACTAAAACTAATACTAAAAACCTGAGAATGTGTCAATGTGTCAATGTGTCAATGTGTGTTGAGTCCCTGCTATCCCCTGGCTCTAGTCTGTGTTTCTAGGCCGAAAACTAGGTCCAAACTCAGCCCAAAATCACCCCCAGCATTTTCTGCAAATTCTACACGTGACGCATGTCACACGTACGTGTCAGGTACCTGTACGCGTCAATAGACTTCTGCGCATGGTACGCGTCTGCATCAAGTACGCATTCGCGTCGATATGGAATGCGCCAAATTGCGCGTACGCATCAGGTACACGTGTGCATCGATTGTCGCTGGTTAGCTGGTGCGGTATTTTACAACCCACACTGACCAACAAGTGCACCGGGTCGTACCAAGTAATACCTTACGTGAGTAAGGGTCAATCCCACGAGGATTGATGGATCAAGCAACAATGATTGATTGATTGGCTTAGTTAGGCAACCAGAAAAGGGTTTTGAGATATTCAAAAGGTTTAAATTCGAACTCAAAATATAAAAAGGATAGATAAATAAATAAGTTGGGAATAAAATATGGAGAAAACTGTTAAGGCCTCAGAGTTATCTATTTTTCCAGATTAACTTTTCTTACTAACTATTCTGATTATGTGGGATTTAATTTATGGCAAACTATATGTAACTAAACCCTAATTCCTTAGACCTTTCTAGTCTCCTCTAAAATTTATTAACTGCCAATTCCTTGGTCAATTAATTCTAATTAGAAGCTACATGATCAAATTCCAGTTTACATGCCACAAAAACTCTAATTATCCAAAAATAAAAGGAATATATGTCACATATCCCGTTAAATCCAGATAATTAAAATTTAGGAGAATATGTTTTCAAGCTATTGTTCTAGTAAAGAGCTTTTCTAAGTTTAACAAGAACTCAAATAGAAAGAGAGTCATACTTCCGTTCCACCCAAATTCATAAAATAAAGAGCGAAAACAATTCTTAAATTATAAATCCATACATAAATTAAAATAGAAAAGTAATAAAATCAATCCATATAAATAGACAGAGCTCCTAACCTTAACAATGGAGGATTAGTTGCTCATGGTTCAGAGTAGAAAACTAGGATTTAGGTAAATTGTTTCTGATCTGAATGACCCCCTATAGAAGAGAAGTCTCCCCTTTTTATAACTAATCCTAATTAATTTAAAATATAATATCTAAAACTAAAAATAATATCTTTTCCTAAAAGATAATATTTGAATTTAAATTTGAATTAATTAACAGATCTTTAGTTGATGGGTGGGGACCACTTGATTTGTCCATTCTGCAGCTTTTAATCTGTGTTTTCTGGGCTGGAAACTGGGTTAAAACAGCCCAGAATTTGCCTCCAGCGTCATTTGTATTTTTGCAGTTCGTGCACGTGACACGTCCGCGTCGTCCACGCATTCGCGTCATTTGTGCATATTCCAGTCCACGTGTTCGCGTCAGGCACGCGATCGCGTCATTACGATTTCTCCATTCCGCGCGGTCGCATGAGCCATGCTTCTGCGTCGGTCTTCGTTGGTCATCTCTTTGGTTTCTTCATCTTCTCTGCAGAAACTTCATCAAATCCATCTGAATGCTACCTAGAATGAATAAAATTGCACAAAACTCAAAATAGCATCCATAGTGGCTAAAATATAATTAATTCTAAATTAAACTCAACAATTTAGATGCAAATTCACTAGGAAAAGATAGACAAGATGCTCACGCATCATTAGCTCCTTAGTTTCTTGTGTTTCTTCCATTTTTGCAAGCTTCCTTTCCATCCTCTAAGCTATTCCTGCCCTATGAAGCCTGAAAACACTTAACACACAGATCACGGCATCGAATGGTATAAAGAGAAATTAAAGATTGATAATTTAAAGGCTTAGGAAGCAAGTCTTCAAGCATAGAACAAAATTGGGAAGGATTTGTAAAACCATGCAGTTTGTATGAATAAGTGTGCAAAGAACTTGATAAAAACCACTCAATTTAGCACAAGATAAACCATAAAATAGTGGTTTATCAATCACCCCACACTTAAACATTAGCATGTCCTCATGCTAAGCTCAAGGAGACCAAAAGAATAAAATGGGGAAAAGCAAGACTCATGCAATGCAACCTATGTAAATGAATGCAACTACATGCCAAGATGTTTCCACCTACTTGGTTAAAAATAAACAATTCCTCCAAGACAAACATAAATTAGATTCCACTAATTCAAATCATACAATAAGAAACAAGTAAACTTGTAAGAAGATAGCTCATGAAAGCCGGGAACATAGAATCAAGCATCGAACCATCACTGGAAAAGTATATGCACTCTAATCACTCAGGTGTTTAGGGTTAATCCACTCTAGTCTCCTCTAATCATGCTTTCTAAAACCTTACTCTTCATCTAACCAATCAACAAATATCATGTTTAGGGTTAATCCACTCAGTGTACAAATGCAAACATCTTGAGGTCTTTTCAAGGTTGTAATGGGGCTAAGGTAAAGGTAAGGATATATGTATGGCCAATTGAGCTATAAATTGAATCTTTGACTAACATAAGTTCACACCTAACACACACGTACACTCTATATAATTCTAAATTCATGCCTTTGTACCCAAAATCTCACTTTTGTACATTTCACATACTCATGTATCGGTTTTCTTTAATTTCCTCACACATGCATTGATCTTTTTATTGCACTTAACATTGGGATAATTTTTTGTCCCCTAATTATTTATTTATTTATTTATTTTTCAATAAAATCATAATGGATCAATGCCTATGGTTTTATAATTTCACATGAGTAGCACCTAAAATTCTTAAAATTTGTCAATAACTCCAAAACACTTTCTTACTAACCCAAGTTTCCACATTTTCCCACACTTAATTGACACACAATCTCTATCTTAAGCTAACCAAATATTTAAATGGGATAATTAATTATTTTTCCGCTTAAGGCTAGTGATGTGATAACATAAAGAACAATTGGGGGTAAAAAGGGCTCAAAGTGGCAAACAAAGGTAGATGAAATGGTAGGCTATTTGGGATAAGTGAGCTAATAACAATTGATGGCCTCAATCATATGTATGCATGAATATACACTAAACAATGGAAATATAGAATTGAACAAAACATAGATTGCAGTTATAGAGAAGAAAACACACAAGAATAAAAATCATGGTTAAATGATGTAATCATATAATTAAGCTCAAAATCTCACAGGTTGTGTGATCTTAGCTATCAACCATGTTCCAAATTACAATATTCAAACAAGTTTAACACAAATTTCTAGTTTGAATTAGTGAAATGCTCTAAAATAGGGTTTTGGAAAGAAACTCATTCATTAAACCAAGCAGAACATACATAGAAAAAGAAAGGAGGAATAAAAGAAACATCTTTTCAGCATTAAAGCAATTTAAAAGAAAACTAATCCTAGGATTCTAACTAATAAAAGATCATGCAACGGAGAAAGTAAAATAGTAGAAAACCAGAACATAACATAGAAAAAGAAAGGAGGAATGAAAATGAAAGGAACTCAACCACATTAGTTATCCTAGCGGTCGCTTTATTCTTCAGGTTGTGCTCCTCAATGAAGATGATTCGCCTCCCTTTTGTGCCAGAAAACCAATAAGCGCAGTGTCAACACCAAACTTAAAGGTTTGCTTGTCCTCAAGCAAAGAAGAACTGAAAATAGAAGAGAAAAATATTATGAGGACAAAATAAAAGGATAAAAGAATAAGAGAGAATTAGGATTGGGAGAGAAAGAGAAAGAAAACTAGGCGGCGCAAGCGATGCGTACGCGTACGGCACGCGTACACGTGGGTCGCGAATTCTTCATAATGACACGTTAGCGTCAGGCACGCGTCCACGTGCCCTTGATTTTGTGCGATTTGCGTGAAGCAGCCGCGCGCCCGCGCGACATTCTATTCGCATGGCTTGGGAATCAATTTTTCATACAACGCGTTCGCGTCATACACACGCTCATGTGGATGGCCATATGTCCGACTGACGCGAACGCCTCAGTTACGCATCCGCGTGACCAAATTTGTACTTTTAGCACACTTCTTGCCCCAAGCCAGCACAACTCTCTGCCCAAACACCTTTTTACGTTGTATTGGCAGGTCACGCGTTCGCGTCGGTGACGCGCCCGCGTGACTGGCGAAAATCACAAACGACGCGAAAGCATGGGGTATGCGAACGCGTGGGATCGTTTGTGCGAAAGGCTCCATTCCTGTGCCACTATCGCGCAACTCTCTGTCAAATATCATTTTTCATGCACAAATAAGTGACGCGTCCACGTCAGTGATGCTATCGCGTCGTGTTCCTTCTCTCGCTCTTTTTTTTTGAAATATTGAAGTATTCGGTTCCTGGAATAATATAGCTGCATGATTAGAAAATTAGTAAGAACTCAAATAAAATAAATAAGAAAACTACTACTATGAAAAATAGCTAAGGATACGAAGTTATCGGGTTACCTCCTGACAAGCGCTTCTTTAACGTCATTAGCTTGACGGACAGCTCTGCTAGTTCAGCAGATGAGTGGACCTCTGGCGATCAATCTCACCTCCAAGATAGTGCTTCAGCCTCTGGCCATTCACTGTAAATTTTCTGTCAGAATTCTCTTCTTGTATTTCCACATGACCATATGGTGAAGCTCTGGTAATCACAAACGGTCCTGACCATCAGGATTTCAGCTTCCTGGAAAAGAATTTGAGCCTTGAATTATATAAAAGCACTCTTTGTCCTGGCTCAAAGACTCTGATGGCAATCTTTTTGTCATGCAGTAGCTTGGTTCTTTCCTTATAGAGCTTGGTATTCTCATAGGCTGAATATCTGAATTCATCAAGCTCATTCAACTGAAGCATTCGCTTGATTCCTGCAGCTTCTGAAACAAGATTCAGATACCTGATTGCCCGGTAAGCTTTATGCTCCAGCTCAACTGGCAAGTGACAGGCTTTGCCATAGACCAACTAATAAGGGGACATGCCAATGGGAGTCTTGTACGCTGTCCGGTATGCCCGGAGAGCATCATCAAGCTTCCTAGACCAGTCCTTTCTGGAAATACTGACGGTCTTCTCTAGAATCCTCTTAAGTTCCCTGTTGGAAACTTCAACCTGTCCACTTGTCTGAGGGTGATAGGGGGTTGCCACTTTATGACAGACTCCATATCTCTGCAGAAGAGAGTCCAACTGTCTGTTGCAGAAATGGCTTCCTCCATCACTAATAAGTGTCCTTGGAACACCAAACCGGCTAAAATATATCTCTGAAGAAAGCTCATTACCACTTTGGCATCATTGGTGGGCAAAGCCACAGCTTCCACCCATTTGGACACATAGTCAACTGCCACTAGAATATAGTTGTTTGAATGTGAGGGTGGAAAGGTCCCACGAAATCAATACCCCACACATCAAATAACTCAACCTCAAGAATTCCCTGCTGTGGCATTTCATAGTTGGCAGGGAGATTTGCAGGTTTTTCACATTTGCCACAGTGCTTCACAAATGCCCTTGAGTCCCTGAAAAGAGTCAGCCAGTAAAACCCGCTCTGAAGGACTTTTGTAGCTGCCTTTCACCACCAAAGTGGCCTCCATAATCAGACCCATGACAGTGCCAAAGAATCTGCTGATTTTTCTCATCCGGGACACATCTCTGGATTATTCCATCTGAGAACCTTTTAAAAAGGTATGCTTTTTCCCAAATGTAGTACTTTGCATCAGTTAGTAGCTTCTTCACCTGTTGCTTATTGTACTCCCTTGGGATAAAATTCATGGCCTTATAATTTGCAATGTCTGCAAACCATGGTACCTGCTGAGTAAGGAACAATTGCTCATCTGGAAACGTCTCAGTCACAGCTGTGGGTGGTTGTACTCCTGCTTCTGGCTCAATTCTGGAGAGATGGTCAGCTACTTGATTCTCTGACCCTTTTTTGTCTTTTATTTCAATATCAAACTCCTGAAGGAGCAACACCCATCTGATTAATCTTGGTTTAGAATCCTATTTGGTTAGAAGGTACTTCAAAGCAGCATGATCAGTATAAATAATAACCTTAAAACCAAGTAAATAGGACCTAAACTTATCAACAGCGTATACAACAACTAATAATTCCTTTTCTGTAGTTATGTAATTCTTTTGGGCATCATTTAATACACGACTGGCATAGTAAATGACATGTACAAGGTTACCATGCCTCTGTCCTAAAACAGCTCCTATAGCAAAATCACTAGCATCACACATTAATTCAAATGGTAGATCCCAGTCATGGGGAGCTATAATGGGGGCAGAGGTAAGGTTAGCTTTCAGAGTTTCAAAAGCATGCAGACAATTAGAATCAAAGACAAAAGGGACATCAGCAACCAAAAGGTTGCTTAGAGGTTTTGCAATTTTAGAAAAATCCTTTATAAATCTTTTATAAAATCCTGCATGCCCCAAGAAACTCCTGATTGCCTTAACATTAGTTGGTGGTGGTAAGTTTTCAATTACCTCTACTTTTGCTCTATCAACCTCAATTCCTTTACTTGAAATCCGGTGTCCAAGAACAATACCTTCTGTAACCATAAAATGGCATTTTTCCCAATTTAAAACAAGGTTTGATTCTTGACACCGTTTCAAGACAAGAGATAAATGTTTAAGGCATGATTCAAAAGAATTACCAAAAATAGAAAATTCATCCATAAATACCTCAATAAATTTTTCAACCATATCAGAAAAAATTGAAAGCATACACCTCTGAAAAGTTGCTGGAGCATTACAAAGTCCAAAAGGCATTCTTCTGTAGGCAAATACTCCAAAGGGGCATGTGAATGCTGTCTTCTCCTGATCTTGAGGGTCCACTGCAATTTGATTATATCCAGAATATCCATCTAGAAAACAATAAAATGCATGACCAGCTAACCTCTCAAGCATCTGATCAATGAAAGGCAGGGGAAATGATATTTTCTTGTAGCAGTGTTGAGCCTCCTGTAGTCTATACACATTCTCCATCCTGTGACTGTTCTTGTGGGGATAAGCTCATTCTTTTCGTTCTTGATCACTGTCATCCCTCCGTTCTTGGGAACTACCTGCACAGGACTTACCCAAGGACTGTCAGAAATAGGATAAATAATTCCTGCTTCCTATAGTTTCATTACCTCTTTTTGGACCACCTCTTTCATGGTTGGATTGAGTCTCCTTTGTGGTTGCACAACTGGTTTAGCATCATCTTCAAGGAGGATCTTGTGCATACATTTGGTTGGACTAATCCCTTTTAAGTCACTAATGGTTCACCCAAGAGCTGTTTTATGGCTCTTAAGCACTAAAATAAGCGCCTCTTGCTCTGCAGACTTCAGGGAAGAGCTAATAATCACTGGATATGAGTAATTCTCACCCAAGAATACATATTTTAGGGAAGGGGTAGGGATTTGAGCTCGAGCTTGGGGACTTCCTCCTCTACTTTAGGCATGTGGACCATAGCCTTCTGGGGTGGTGAATTATCAATTTCAACTAATTCATACTCAGAGATAGGATCCAGAATGTCATCAATTACCTCAGCTTTCAGTACTTCTTGAACAAGTGGTTCAATAACATCTATTTTCATACACCCTTCAAAATCATTAGGGTGCTTGAGAGCTTCAAAACATGAAGGACCACCTGTTCTTCATTGACCTTCAGGGTTAATTCACCGTTTTGTACATCAATCAGAGCTCTACCTATAGCTAAAAAGGGTCTACCAAGTATGATAGAGGATTTTACTTCCTCTTTCATGTCTAATACAACAAAATTAATAGGAAAGAGGATGGTCCTACTTTAACAAGTAAATCCTCAATAACACCCACAGGTAATTTAATAGAAAGGTCAGCAAGTTAAAGAGAAATACAAGTGGGTTTTACCTCCTCAATTTGAAGCTTTTTCATCACTGAAAGTGGCATGAGATTGATGCTGGCTCCAAGGTCACATAAAGCTCTCTGAATGGTGACATCTCCAATGGTGCAAGGAATGACAAAGCTCCCTGGGTCTGGCATCTTCTCAGGAAGGTTGTGTTGAATAATGGCACTGCATTCCTTGGTTAACACCACTGTTTCTTGCTCCTTCCAGTTCCTCTTCTGGGTCAAAAATTCTTTCATAAATTTAGCATAGAGAGGCATTTGCTCCAGAGCCTCTGCAAAGGGAATGTTGATCTGTAGCTTCTTGAAGACATCTAAAAATTTAGAGAACTACTTTTCTTTGGAAGCCTTCTGAAGCCTCTGAGGGTATGGCATTTTCGGCTTGTATTCAGGAGCCTTTGGCAAGGTAGGATAAGTGTCAAGAGAATCAGGGAAAGGATTGTCTGCATGCTTAGGAGGTGTGTGCTCGAATTCTTCCTTCTTCTCCTTTGGGGCTTCTTTTTCAACTAATTCTTCGTTGACCTTGGTCTCAGAACCAGTTACTTTACCACTTCTCAACTGAATAACCTTGCAGTCTTCTCTTGGGTTCACCACTGTATCACCTGGAAATGTGCTTGCAGACCTCTCAGGTAATTGCTTGCTTATTTGGCCCATTTGCATTTCTAAGTTTCTAATGGAGGCTCTGGTTTCCTACACGAAACTCATCATCATCTCCCAATTAGAATCTTCCTTGGATTTAGAGTTTGCCTGATGAGGTGGTTGTTGCTGTTGAGCCTGAAATTGGCGGTTATTATAATTATTCTGTTGGAAGCCGCCTTGAGAATTATTGTTAAAATTCTGAGGTCTCTGAGATTGGTCTCTCCACCCAAAATTTGGGTGATTCCTCCATCCTTGATTGTAGGTCTTAGAATAGGGATCATTGTTGCGATTTCTAGTAGCACTCCCCATGTAATTGACCTGTTCAGAAGAAGCGTGAGCATAATCATAGTTATCATTCTACACAAAATTACATGTCATGTCATAAGAGGCTTCTTGAGGGGGATTTTGGGTGTTGATAGCTGAGACTTGTATGCCACCCATCTGTTGAGTATGAAGATTTATTTGCTGAGACATAAGCTTGTTTTGAGCAAGAATAGCATTAAGAGTTTCCACTTCCATGACACCCTTCTTCTGAGGAGCCTTAGAGTTCACAAGATTCCTGTTAGAGGAGTATAAATATTGGTTGCTAGCAACCAATTCAATAAGCTCAATAGTCTCCTCCGGTGTCTTCTTCTTGTGCAATGAACCTCCTGCAGAATTATCTAAGCATATTTTGGACATTTCACCCAAGCCTTCATAAAATATGTCTATTTGTGTCCATTTGGAGAACATGTCTGGAGGGAATTACCTAGTCAGTAGCTTGTATCTCTCCCAAGCTTCATACAGAGTCTCACCATCCTTCTGTTTGAAGGTCTGAACTTCCATCCTAAGCTTAGTCAGCTTCTTTGGTGGGAAAAATTTTGTGAGAAACTCAGTAACCACCTTGTTTCAAGTATCCAAAATGTCCTTGGGTTGAGAATCTAGCCATAGTTTTGCTCCATCCCTCAGAGCAGACGGTAAGAGCATTAGTTTGAACACATCTGGGTTCACTCCGTTTGTCTTCACAATATCACAAATCTGCAAAAAACTTGAAATGAATTGATTTGGGTCTTCGTGGGGAAGACCATGATACTGGCAGTTTTGTTGCACTAGGGTGACCAGTTGAGGCTTCAACTCAAAGTTGTTCGCAGTAATAGGAGGCACCACAATGCTCTTTCCATACAGATCTGCAGTAGGAGTAGAGAAAAAGCCAAGTACTCTCCTTTGTTCATTCCCATTCAGGTTTGCCGCATTGGTATTATCATTATTAGTAGGATCCATAGTGGATTCTGCAGCCTTGTATAGTCTTTCTTGTTGTAAACGATGCCTGAAAGTCCTTTCAGGTTCAGGATCAAAGTCTAAAAGATGTTCTTTGTCTCTGTTCCTGCGCATAAACAACAGAAAACAAGAAAGAATGGGAATCTCTACGTCAGAGTGCAGATAATTCCCAGTTATACTAACCGGCAAGTGCACCGGGTCGTACCAAGTAATACCTTACGTGAGTAAAGGTTGATCCCACGAGGATTGATGGATCAAGCAACAATGATTGATTGATTGGCTTAGTTAGGCAAGCAGAAAAGGGTTTTGAGATATTCAAAAGGTTTAAATTCGAACTCAAAATATAAAAAGGATAGACAAATAAATAAGTTGGGAATAAAATATGGAGAAAACTGTTAAGGCCTCAGAGTTATCTATTTTTCCGGATTAACTTTTCTTACTAACTATTTTAATTATGTAGGATTTAATTTATGGCAAACTATATGTGACTAGACCCTAATTCCTTAGACCTTTCTAGTCTCCTCTAAAATTTATTAACTGCCAATTCCTTGGTCAATTAATTCCAATTAGAAGCTACATGATCAAATTTCAGTTTACATGCCACAAAAATTCTAATTATCCAAAAATAAAAGGATTATATGTCACGTATCCCGTTAACTCCAAATAATTAAAATCTAGGAGAATATGTTTTCAAGCTGTTGTTCTAGTAAAGAGCTTTTCCAAGTTTTACAAGAACTCAAATAGAAAGAGGGTCATACTTCCGTTCCACCCAAATTCATAAAATAAAGAGCGAAAACAATTCTTAAATTATAAATCCATATATAAATTAAAATAGAAAAAGTAATAAAAGTAATCCATACAAATAGACAGAGCTCCTAACCTTAACAATGGAGGATTAGTTGCTCATGGTTCAGAGTAGAAAACTAGGATTTAGGTAAACTGTTTCTGATCTGAATGACCCCCTATAGAAGAGAAGTCTCCCCTTTTATAACTAATCCTAATTAATTTAAAATCTAATATCTAAAACTAAAAATAATATCTTTTCCTAAAAGATAAGATTTGAATTTAAATTTGAATTAATTAACAGATCTTTAGTTGATGGGTGGGGACCACTTAATTTGTCCATTCTGCAGCTTTTAATCTGTGTTTTCTGGGCTGGAAACTGGGTTAAAATAGCCCAGAATTTGCCTCCAGCGTCATTTGTATTTTTGCAGATTGTGCATGTGACGCGTCCGCGTTGTCCACGCATTCGTGTCATTTGTGCATATTCCAGTCCACGCGTTCGTGTCAGGCACACGATCACGTCATTGCGATTTCTTCATTCCGCGCGGTCGTGTGAGCCATGCGTCTGCGTCGGTCTTCGCTGGTCATCTCTTTGGTTTCTTCTTCTTCTTTGCAGAAACTTCATCAAATCCATCCGAATGCTACCTAAAATGAATAAAATTGCACAAAACTCAAAATAGCATCCATAGTGGCTAAAATATAATTAATTCTAAATTAAACTCAAGAATTTAGATGCAAATTCACCAGGAAAAGATAGACAAGATGCTCACGCATCATTAGCTCCTTAGTTTCTTGTGTTTCTTCCATTTTTGCAAGCTTCCTTTCCATCCTCTAAGCCATTCCTGCCCTATGAAGCCTGAAAACACTTAACACACAGATCACGGCATCGAATGGTATAAAGAGAAATTAAAGATTGACAATTTAAAGGCTTAGGAAGCAAGTCTTCAAGCATAGAACAAAATTGGGAAGGATTTGTAAAACCATGCAGTTTGTATGAATAAGTGTGCAAAGAACTTGATAAAAACCACTCAATTTAGCACAAGATAAACCATAAAATAGTGGTTTATCAATCACCCCACACTTAAACATTAGCATGTCCTCATGCTAAGCTCAAGGAGACCAAAAGAATAAAATGGGGAAAAGCAAGACTCATGCAATGCAACCTATGTAAATGAATGTAACTACATGCCAAGATGTTTCCACCTACTTGGTTAAAAATAAACAATTCCTCCAAGACAAACATAAATCAGATTCCACTAATTCAAATCATACAATAAGAAACAAGTAAACTTGTAAGAAGATAGCTCATGAAAGCCGGGAACATAGAATCAAGCATTGAACTATCACTGGAAAAGTATATGCACTCTAATCACTCAGGTGTTTAGGGTTAATCCACTCTAGTCTCCTCTAATC
The DNA here is from genome assembly GCF_000817695.3 of Arachis duranensis. Taxonomy (NCBI): domain Eukaryota; kingdom Viridiplantae; phylum Streptophyta; class Magnoliopsida; order Fabales; family Fabaceae; genus Arachis; species Arachis duranensis. The sequence goes on from NC_029781.3 coordinate 61,315,699, forward strand.
ATGCTTTCTAAAACTTTACTCTTCATCTAACCAATCAACAAATATCATGTTTAGGGTTAATCCACTCAGTGTACAAATGCAAACATCTTGAGGTCTTTTCAAGGTTGTAATGGGGCTAAGGTAAAGGTAAGGATATATGTATGGCCAAGTGAGCTATAAATTGAATCTTTAACTAACATAAGTTCACACCTAACACACACGTACACTCTATATAATTCTAAATTCATGCCTTTGTACCCAAAATCTCACTTTTGTACATTTCACATACTCATGTATCGGTTTTCTTTAATTTCCTCACACATGCATTGATCTTTTTATTGCACTTAACATTGGGATAATTTTTTGTCCCCTAATTATTTATTTATTTATTTATTTTTCAATAAAATCATAATGGATCAATGCCTATAGTTTTATAATTTCACATGAGTAGCACCTAAAATTCTTAAAATTTGTCAATAACTCCAAAACACTTTCTTACTAACCCAAGTTTCCACATTTTCCCACACTTAATTGACACACAATCTCTATCTTAAGCTAACCAAATATTTAAATGGGATAATTAATTATTTTTCCGCTTAAGGCTAGTGATGTGATAACATAAAGAATAATTGGGGGTAAAAAGGGCTCAAAGTGGCAAACAAAGGTAGATGAAATGGTAGGCTATTTGGGATAAGTGAGCTAATAACAATTGATGGCCTCAATCATATGTATGCATGAATATACACTAAACAATGGAAATATAGAATTGAACAAAACATAGATTGCAGTTATAGAGAAGAAAACACACAAGAATAAAAATCATGGTTAAATGATGTAATCATATAATTAAGCTCAAAATCTCACAGGTTGTGTGATCTTAGCTATCAACCATGTTCCAAATTACAATATTCAAACAAGTTTAACACAAATTTCTAGTTTGAATTAGTGAAATGCTCTAAAATAGGGTTTTGGAAAGAAACTCATTCATTCAACCAAGCAGAACATACATGTAAGCAGTTATTATCATGCAATCTATCCTATCTAATAAAAGAGAAATAACATATTGGTGTTAAGAGAGAGAGATTACCTCCGGAAGTCAGGTACTGACCTCCCCACACTTAAAGCTTGGCACGGTCCTCCGTGCCATCAGTAAGGAGTAAGGTGGGGCTTGTAGCATCACCTCCATAATCGGGCTCAGCCTGGCTCCCAGTGCTGGTAGGTGAAGTGGAGTCTGGGGTATCCTTCTCTTCTGGAGATGGGTGAGTGCAAGCAATGAGCTCCTTTAGATAGGTGTATCAGCGCTTGTTGTGGCGCTCTAGTCGCTCCACCTGCCGGTCTTGCCGGTCAAACCTCTGAAGGAACATCTGAGTAGTGGATGGCGTAGGAGGTGTGGGTGATGGCGGGGCAGAAGTAGGAAGAGTGTCTAAAGATGGGCCGGGATGTCAGCTACAGAGGGTACTGGGGGTCTGATCTACTTCCCATTTGGGACATACTGATCAGCCATTGGGATCATGGCTTTGATGTCCCCAGCCCTATAGGAAACTCCAGCTGCAGAGACAAGATCCAAAACTAGTGCGGTAAAGGGTAGGTTATCCGCAATCTGTACATGCCCCATGGCCTACCAGATGTGCCTTGGTAGATTTAGAGGCTGCTCGGTGAGAATGCACCAAATGAGGATAGCTGATGAGCGGATAATTTGTATACTTTTTGGCATTGTTTTTAGTATGTTTTTAGTATGATA
>NC_029781.3:61318742-61335934 GCF_000817695.3 Arachis duranensis
ATTGAGCTACCACGTGTTTGGAGCCATTACCGGGGATTATGAGAGTTGTGAAAAAGTATAGTTCACAATTTCGCCCACCAATAGCCATGTCCACGGTGAAGGTGGACTCGTGAGTGCTCGAAAAGACATAGTGGGACATAATATGTGCCCACAGGCGAGCCTCCAAGGTAAGTGCAGGAGCTGAGATGCTCTTGGGTCGAGTCCGATGATGTCCATAGATCCAAGTGCTGCCAGGTTGTGCGATAACTCAAAGGACGCTATCCCATTCAAACTGGTATGTCTACCGTTTGAGAGAGGCCTCTTGATAGGTGTCCAATCCCTCTGGGTCGGGTGGAAGATCCAAGACTCTCTGAATGGCCCCTTCGGAGACAGGTACTTGCTTTTGATGAAAATAGACAGACTGCAGGGTTGGCAAGTGAAAGTTGGAGTAGAATTCAACTACCCATGATAGATTGGCCACCCACGGCTGCCTCCTCAAGAATCTCCATTGCCTCCTCTCGATGCGGGGCTCCACAAGATAAGGTGTGTGGGAAGAATGAGTAGGCACTCATTATTGTAGTTCCGCTCAGCCAGGATGGGGAACATCTGCTCACAGTAACGGTTAATGAACCGTGCAGAGTCCCTAGCAGGAAAAGCTTTCTCCGCTTCATCAACTTTGATAACCCACTTTATTCGCTTTATGGGTGGCTTGACGCTTGTAGAGGGTTGTGCCTTAGCCAAGGTCCTTTTAGTGCCTTGCCTTGCCAATGTCTTGTTAGTAGCTTTCTCCTTTCCTTTCTTGGTACCCATCCTAAGGAAGTAAGAAAGAGGAAGAATGTTAAAGATAGATAGCGAAAACCGGAAGGAAGAAATTCCACGTGAAAATAAATGCCCAAGGAAATAAATAATGTCTTGAGTGCATGGTAACTACAGCATGCAGGGAGGACATTAATGAAGAGCATAAAGGCATAACATACAACTAGATGCAAGAGGGATTATGGCATGCAAGTAAGATACATGAGAAGCATAGCTCAAGCATCAAGTTCTATACTAAGTATCACATGGAAGAAAATAATAAGCATTGGTATGATGACAATTCTGAATGATATACTCATAACAAGTGGATGGCAAAAGTTGTGAAAAAGAGGCATTAAAGTAGGAAGAACATGATAGAAAAGAGATTAAAATTCCATGTTGGCTTTTTCACAAACACTTGGTATCCAAGATAAAATAGGAATAAAAATAATTGATCTAATTGTATATGAGATCCATAATAAAATGTTAATTGTCAAATTACTCCTCATAATATCCACAAACTCAAAGATAATAAAATAATACCCAAATAAAGCTCCAACACCAACATAAAAAAATGCATGAGAAAGTAATGAAGAAGAAACCACAAATAACTAAGCTAAAAGAAAATTAAGGAGAAAAGAAAACAAGAAATAAATACAATAAATGAAAGAAGAATGAAAGAGTAGAGGAAGGAAGAAAAGAAACCTTGATGAAGATGGATAGAGAAAGAGGAAGGAAGTAGAAAGAATTAGGAAAGAAGAGAATTAGGATTGGAGGGGGAAGAATTGAAATCTGGTGGCGCACTAGGTTTAAGTGAGGTGGCGCAAGCGACGCGCATGCGTACAGCATGCGGATGCGTGGGTGCGCAGTAATGGAGGGACACGTAAGCGTCCGGTGCACGGACGCATGCCTCAGGTTGTGCTATTGGCACGAGACCAGCCTCGTGCACGCACAACTCTCTGTTTGTTTTGCGCTTGGGCCAAGGTTGCCCGCGATGCGTGCGCATCATGCACACGCATGCGTGGATGGTCACGAGTGGAAAAGGACGCTGATAAACCACTATTTTGTGATTCATATTGTGTTTAATTGTGTGGTTTTATCAAGTCTTCACCCACTTATTCATATGATTTGCATGTATTTACAATTCCTTCCCAAAAATATTCTATGATTAAAAACTTGCTTTCTTAGATCTTTTAGTTGTATATTTTTATCTTCCTTCGTACCATTTGATGCCGTGATATCTGTGATAAGTGTTTCAGGCTTCATATGGCAAGAATGGCGTAAGGAATGAAGAGGAAGCATGCAAAAATGGAAGGAACTCAAGGAATTGAGGAGATGACCAGTGAGAAGTCACGCGGTCGCATGGCTCACGCAACCGCGTGAAATGGAAGAAATCACGATGACGCACTCGCGTGCCTGACGCGACCGCGCGGATTGGAAGCTGCACGCACGATGCGAATGCGTGGACGACGCACATGCATGGTACAAAAAACGCTGAGTGACGCGAACACGTAAATGACGTGGCCACGTAACGTGCGCAATCTGCAGAATTACAAAAGTCGCTGACAGAGATTTTGGGCCGGATTTTAACCTAGTTTTCGGCCCAGAAACACAGATTAGAGCCAGGAAACATGAAGAGACAAAACAACAATTCATTCCGCACAGTTTCAAGTTTTTATATCTGAATTTACTCCTCCCCTAGGTTTCTCACTTGAACATTCATAATTAGGATTTTGAAGATTTTGGATTAGCTTTTGAGAAGAGTCTACCTCCGGTACTAGTCACTATAGTTTGTTATTTACTTTTCATTTATTCTTCCATATTCTTAATTCCTCCAGAGTTGACATTGGATTCTTTTCATAAGTTATTAATATAGAACTATTTTTATTTTTAATTAATCCCTTTTATTATTATTTATTATGTCTTCTTTTATTTTCCCCATTGATTCTGTGAAGTCTATAATTATGATGAGTGAGTAGTTCCCCAACTTGATTAGGAGATGATTAAAAGGAGAACCTTGAGTTAGAATACTCAAGAGTTCAATTGTAATTGGTTTATTGTTGGTTGACTTGTTAATCACTAACTCTAACCCTTCCCAAGTGAAAGGATTAGGACTTGTGAATAGAAGTTGACTTTTAATTTGACTTTCCTTCATTCGTTGAGGGTTAACTAAATTAAAACAATGACTAATTATTAATTGCTCTTGATAAAATTCTAACAAGGATAGAACTTCCAATTAATCTTCTCCCGGTCAAGATTTTATTTAAATCATATAAATTCTCTAATTTAATTTTCTGTTCAACAAATTCAAAACCCTTTTTGAAAACCTCTGATTGATAAAATAGCACATCTTCCTGCAACTCGTTGGGAGACGACCTGGGACTCATACTCCCAGTGTTTTATATCTAAAATTTGTGACAACCCTTTTCTAAATTTATGAGTGGATTTTTGCTGGTTAAGAACTGTACTCACAACGCCATTTTTCTAATTAATTCTTAATTTGCCAATTTCCGCTCACGTTAATTTTTGGCGCCGCTGCCGGGGAGTTACAATAGTGTGCTAATTTATTGATTAGAATTTATTTAATTGCAATTTTTCTTTTTTACTTTGTTACCATGAGCTGCACGTTTCTTTCGTTAAATGACGCGCTCACTTCCTGATCCAAGCTTGCTAGTATTTGACCCTGAGATTGAAAGAAATATTTCACGTATAAGGCAAGCTCGGCGTCGGTGAGTCCTCTCTGAGGACAAACCTGAAACGTCATCTAAGGAAGAAACAAGCTCCCTCTCTACTGATCCAGTTGATTTACGTGCAGGTGACATGGCAGCACCTAGGAGAGTCACTATCTAGGAGGCTGTAGCCCCTGATTTTACACTACAACCATTCCAGGCACGCCACCCAGCAGTGGCTGTGGATTTTGAAATAAAGTCTGCACTACTCAACTTGATGCCAAAGTTTCATGGCTTACCTGCTCAAGAGCCTATCAAGTACCTTAGGGATTTTCAGACAGCTTGTTCTACTGTTAAGCGCGATGTTACTGACGAAACTTCTATTCTGCTAAAGGCTTTCCCATTCTCTCTTGAGGGGAAGGCAAAAGAGTGGTACTACACTCAATCCAGAGCAACTGTTTCTAACTGGGATACGCTTAGAAGAGAACTTTTTGGAGAAATTCTTTCCAGCTGAGGTTGCCGATAAACTGAGGAAAGACATGTCCATGATCGTTCAGGACGAATCTGAGACTCTCTATGAATATTTGGAATGCCTCAATAATCTTCTGGAAGCATGTCCCTACCATATGATTGACAAGATAGTATTGCTCGGCTACTTTACACAGGGCATGAAATCTCAAGATAGGACCACATTGGAAGGTGCTAGCAATGGGTCTATGAAAAAGTACAAGACTACGGAAGAGGCATGGCAATTGATCAGCGACTTAGCTGAATCTACTAGGAATCACAGGCAGAAACAAAGTCGATCAAGAGCTATTGCAGAGGTATCCACTAGCAAAGAGACTACTGCTATAACTCAGAGCTTATGTGAAATGACCAACTTACTGAAGCAGATCCAACTAAGTCAACAACAAGCTCAGCAAGTTCAACCTTTTCCACCACAGCACAGCCAACAGTTGGTTCCACAAAGAGTATGCGAAATCTGTGCAGATTACAATCATTATACTGATGAGTGTCCGTAACTCCAACCGGAAGACCACACTGTGGCAGCCACTCACAACTTCTATGACCGCCCTAACCAAGGGTACAATCAAGGTGGCAGCTACAACCATGGATGGCAGGATAACCCCAACTAAGACTGGAGAGATAATTCTAACCAAGGTTGGAGGGACAATCATAACAGAGGAGGCAGAGATAACAATGAAAACCAGAGGTGGAATAACAATAACAACTTCAGGCAGCAGAATCAAAATCAGGCCTATAGAGCACCTCATCTAAGGCAGCCTCAAGCATCTCAGCAGACCCCTCAGATCACTTATCCCTCTTCATCTCATAATGATGAGCTACTACAATCTATTGATCAGAGACAGCAGGCCATGGAAAACAACCTTACTTCTACTCTAAATGGTCTGAATTCTATCTTGCAAGCTCTTGTCTCATAGATTGGATCACTGAATAACTCTAACAACCAATCCTCAAGCTCTAGTGGACTCCCCTTTCAACCATTACCCAATCCCGAGGGTGGCATCAATGCTATTAACCTGAGATCTGGAACCACACTGCAAGAGAGGAATCCAGAGGAACCAGGCTCACCAGAACACACCCTAGCTGCGGACACGGTTGAGGTAGAGGATATTGAAGAAGAAGATGAAGCACAAGGCATGGCTGAAGCAGAAGCAGCCCAACCTAGGAATGCGGAACCCCAGCAGGCTGAAGCTATAAAGGACGCCACTCCTATTCCATTTCTACACCTTGCTAAGAAGCCCAGAAGGCAAATGGAACTAGATCCCAAAATGGTAGAGATCTTCAAAAAGGTTGAGGTAATTGTTCCCCTTTTTGATGTTATTCAACAAGTTCCTAAATATGCAAAGTTTCTAAAAGAATTATGCATACATAAAGATAAAATTAATGAATTAGAAACTATTCCTTTAGGTTGTTCTATATCTGCTTTAATGGGAAATATACCTAAAAAATAGAGTGACCCAGGCCCATGCATGGTTAACTATATATAATGCTATAAGGATCCATCCCTTAAAAAGGTCGGCAGCTCGTTTTGTGTTAGCGGATAAAAGCATTATCACAGTGGTTGGAATTGCTGAAGATGTATTAGTGAGCATTAAGGGACTCACGTTTTCCATTGACTTTTATATCCTGGAGATGTCCCAAAATGACTCAAGGAGACCTTCGTCAATCCTGCTTGGTAGACCATTTTTGAAGACTTCAAAATTCAAGCTGGATGCCTTCTCGGGTACCTACTCCTTTAAGGTGGATGGCAGAACAGTGAGCTTCAATCTAGATGAAGCAATGAAGCATCCCCCAGAAGATCACTCCATATTCCAATGTGACATCATTGATGAGATTATAGCTGCAACTCACCAGGAAGAAATGGAAGAGAGTCACATGGAGCAAGATCCAAGTGTGGGGACACCCTCTGAACATACTGAAGATTCATTACTATTTTCACCAGCCCTAAAAAATCTGGAACCAAACCAGGAGCGGAAAATGGCATTGAAGCCCCTTCCTCCACACCTCAAGTATGCATACCTTGAGGACAAGCAGAAGTTTCCAGTCATCATTGCAAGGGAACTCACTTTCCACCAAGAAGAACAAATGCTTAGTGTATTGAGGACGCATAAGAAAGTAATTGGATGGAGCTTGGCGGATATAGTAGGCATCAGCCCTCAAGTCTGTGAACATAGAAACCTTGATGAAGATGGATAGAGAAAGAGGAAGGAAGTAGAAAGAATTAGGAAAGAAGAGAATTAGGATTGGAGGGGGGAAGAATTGAAATCTGGTGGCGCACTAGGTTTAAGTGAGGTGGCGCAAGCGACGCGCATGCGTACAGCATGCGGATGCGTGGGTGCGCAGTAATGGAGGGACGCGTAAGCGTCCGGTGCACGGACGCGTGCCTCAGGTTGTGCTATTGGCACGAGACCAGCCTCGTGTTGACAAACCCCAATTTGAGGGTTTATCTTGTATTGAATTTAGAGCATTTTGATAACCTTTTGTCACATTTAGCCTATAAATTAGCATAGTTTTGTTATCTCTCCCATAATTGTGCTTAAGTGTAAAAACATGCTTTGTAAACCTTATTTTAATGAATTCTAAATTTCTCTTTGATTCCATAAGATGCCTTGATGTGTTTGCTAGTAATCTCAGGATGAAATAGGCTAGGCATGGATCAAAGGAAGCAAGGAAGGAAGCATGCAAGTGGAGAGAAGCACAAAAAGCCAAAGAGTTGATCTCAGCCAAGCACGCGTACGCGCACAAGGCGCTCGCGCGCACATCGCAGAATTGGCCGAGGACGCGCACGCGTCGTAGTCCGCACGTGATTCTTTTATTACAACACGTGCCTGGCGATTTTGGAAGGTTTCAGCAACCAACTTTGGCGCCAAAATGCATATAAGAGCCAAGGATTGGAGGGGATTGACATTCATTCACACATTGACACACATTCACATCCATAGACTAATTTTAGATCATTAGGTAGATATTTTTAGTTAGTTACATTTTGTAGAGAGAGAAACTCCAACTTCTCTCTAGGATCCATCTTCATTTTCTCAATTCTCAACCATTCCGTTTGAGAAAATGCCAACTTTAGATATGGAGTAGCATTCCCTCACTTGGCCTAGTGGTTGAGTCATTGGAGACACTTGAATAATGGATGTCAATTGTTGATTAAGAATTGAGGATTGCTAATTGACTTGGAGTGCACTAAAGCTAGACTTCCCTAGGGTAAGACTAGGACTTGTGACTCAAGTTAGTTACTTTTACTTGACTTTCCTCTATAATAAGGGGTTGACTAAGTGAAGCAACACTCCTTTGTTATCACAATTGAAGGAAATTATAGTGATGGAACTTCCAATGTTCAACCTTGGCCAAGGTTTTTAATATTGATTGATTGTTGTTTTCTTTTATTCACGCTTTTATGCCACATTCTTCAAGCCACAAAAGACCACTTAACCAATAGCATGCATCCTTGTAGCATTCCTAGGGAAGAACGACTCGGGACTAATACTCTCGATTATAGATTGTAGAATTGTTTGATGATGGATTTTGCGTCGGTTTAGACTATACTACGATTGATTACTTGAAAAATTTCTATACCGGCAAAAATCCATTTGTCACGTGTACGCACAACTCTCTGTTTGTTTTGCGCCTGGGCCAAGGTTGCCCGCGACGCGTGCGCATCATGCACACGCATGCGTGGATGGTCACGAGTGGAAAAGGACGTTGATAAACCACTATTTTGTGATTCATATTGTGTTTAATTGTGTGGTTTTATCAAGTCTTCACCCACTTATTCATATGATTTGCATGTATTTACAATTCCTTCCCAAAAAATTCTATGATTAAAAACTTGCTTCCTTAGATCATTTAGTTGTATATTTTTATCTTCCTTCGTACCATTCGATGCCGTGATATGTGTGTTAAGTGTTTCAGGCTTCATAGGGCAAGAATGGCGTAAGGAATGAAGAGAAAGCATGCAAAAATGGAAGGAACTTAAGGAATTGAAGAGATGACCAGCGAGAAGTCACGCGGTCGCAGGGATCACGCGACCGCGCGAAATGGATGAAATCACGATGACGCGCTCGCGTGTCTGATGCGACCGCGCGGATTGGAAGCTGCACGCACGATGCGAATGCGTGGGCGACGTGCACGCGTGGTACGAAAAACGCTGAGTGACGCAAATGCGTGTACGACACGGCCGCGTAACGTGCGCAATCTGCAGAATTAGAAAAGTCAGGGAATTAGAGCCAGGGAACATGCAGAAACAAAACAATAATTCATTCCGCATAGTTTCAAGTTTTTAGATCTGAATTTACTCCTCCCCTAGGTTTCTCACTTGAACATTCATAATTAGGATTTTGAAGATTTTGGCTTTAGCTTTTGAGAAGAGTCTACCTCCGGTACTAGTCACTATAGTTTGTTATTTACTTTTCATTTATTCTTCCATATTCTTAATTCCTCCAGAGTTGACATTGGATTATTTTCATAAGTTATTAATACAGAACTATTTTTATTTTTAATTAATCCCTTTTATTATTATTTATTATGTCTTCTTTTATTTTTCCCATTGATTCTGTGAAGTCTATAATTATGATGAGTGAGTAGTTCTCCAACTTGATTGGGAGATGATTAAAAGGAGAACCTTGAGTTAGAATACTCAAGAGTTCAATTGTAATTGGTTTATTGTTGGTTGACTTGTTAATCACTAACTCTAACCCTTCCCAAAGGAGAGGATTAGGACTTGTGAATAGAAGTTGACTTTTAATTTGACTTTCCTTCATTCGTTGAGGGTTAACTAAATTAAAACAATGACTAATTATTAATTACTCTTGATAAAATTCTAACAAATATAGAACTTCCAATTAATCTTCTCCCGGTCAAGATTTTATTTAAATTATATAAATTCTCTAATTTAATTTTTTGTTCAACAAATTCAAAACCCCTTTTGAAAACCTCTGATTGATAAAATAGCACATCTTCCTGCAACTCGTTCGAAGATGACCTGGGACTCATACTCCCAGTATTTTATTTCTAAAATTTGTGACAACCCTTTTCTAAATTGATGAGTGGATTTTTGCTGGTTAAGAACTGTACTCACAACGCCATTTTTCGGATTAATTCTTAATTTGCCAATTTCCGCTCACGTCAGATGCGCATGCGTTAGGGACGCATACTCGTGGGTGAGTTAGTGCCTCTAGCACAGTACCAGCCCCAGACCAGCCCAACTCTTGGGTCGAGCAGGGTTTTACGCTAATTTCCTTATGGACGCGGACGCGTGTGAAGAGAAGAACTTTGCGTGGTCTAAGAATCTTTACAATTTAGTACTCGTTGCAAGTATAGCTCCTAAACCAACAGAAGTCCTTTCTTACAAACATTTTGGTTGTCACAAGTAACAAACCCTTTTTAAAATTGATAACCGAGTATTCAAACCTCGGGTCGTCTTCTCAAGGAATTGCAGTGAGGTATATTCTTATTATTGGTTATGGGTTTTTGTAAATTGGGGTTTTGAAAGTGAGGAACAAGTAAATTAAATGACAAATAAAACAAATAATTAACTATAAAATAAACTCTTGGCAAGATATGAAAATTCGGAAGTCCTATCCTAGTTACTCCTATGAAAAAATTCGGAAGTCCTATCCTAGTTACTCCTATGAGAATGGAAGTTAATCCCACTTAGTTAACTTTTGCGTAAGCAAGGGAAAGTCAAGTGAACCAATTGGTTAGATTTCCCAAGTCCTAGCCAACTCCTAAGGAAAGACTAGAGTTAGTGGAATTCCAATTAATCAGCCGACATAACAATCAATCCTGAATAGTTGATAACTCAAGAGCTTCCAGTTAATCAATTAAAGCCAATAATATAAAAAGTTAAATAAGAATCTTAGATCTGAAATACCTTAATTGCATTAATAAGAGAAAATCAATCTAAACATAAAGAATTCATAAGTCAATCTGGCAACATAAGTAATTAAATGAGAGCATTAAAGTATCTGAAAGTAAAAGAGAAATATAAAGTAAAAGAAATATTGAACCTGATGAAGAGTTGAAATCCTAAATCCTTTAAGAGGAATCCTAATCCTAAAACCTAAGAGAGAGGAGAGAACCTCTCCCTCAAAACTACATCTAAATCATGAAAAGTAACTAATTGGTGTGCTCCCCTCCTTTCGGATGCATTCCCCCACTTCATAACCTCCGGTCTATGCTTTCTGGACTTGGATTTGGGCCAAAAAGGGCTTTAGAAATCGCTGGGATCGCTTTCTGTAATTTCTGGTGCGTGGCCTCTGTCACGCGTCTGCGTGGGTCACGCGATCACGTCACTTGTGCGTACGCACGCAAGGTTGTGCGCACGCACACTTCGCTGTGTGTGCTTTTCCTTGTTTTCTTCATTTTTTCTCCCTTGTACATGCTTTCCTCCACTTTTGGCCATCCATTCTTGCCTTCAAGGCCTAAAATCACTTACAAATCATATCACGACATTGAATGGAATAAAAGTGGAATTAAATCGCTCTATCAAAGCACAAAATTGCATGTTTTCACATTTAGGATCAAATTAGGGATCAAACACAAAAGTATGCTATTTGGGTGCTTAAGTGTGAGATCATATGCTAGAATCCATTCAAATCAAGGCAAAATATATCAAAAAATTTCTTAAGGCTCCTCCCATCTTTGATTGTTCCATCCTTGATGCATGTTGTCATTGTAATCTCCATTATCTACAACATAATTGTAACCAAACTCATAGCCAAAATGATGAGAATTCGTAGTGAAAAGAGAAAAGAAAAACAAAAACTAACAAGAAACAAGGGAAACTAGATCCTAAAACTAGCAAAACAACCAAAAATCAAGATATATACAATATCAATATATGTACAATAACCAATAACAAGGCACACAATTGCAATTCTCCGGCAATGGCGCCATTTTGATGAAGGGAAATTTGTTGTGTCGGTAAAGAATTTCACAAAAGAAATCTTGTTGCAAGTATAGTTCTAAACCAACAAACAATTCCTCAATCAAAAATTTTTTTGTCACAAGTACAAATCCCAATAAAAATAAATCGAAGTATTTAAACCTCGGGTCGTCTCTAAAGGAATTGTAGGGATGTGTGCTTAATTATTGGTTATGGATTGTATCTTTTGGGGTTTTGGAATAAGAGACAAGAAAAGTAAAAATAGAACTCAAATGATAAAAAGGTCATGGCAAGGGTTGATGGTTAAGGATCTTTATCCTTGTTACTAACCACAACATGATAATTGCAAGGATCAATCTCATTAAGTCATCCTCCAACAAGTGAGGAAAATCAAATGAGCTACATTAATCCTAATCCATAAGTCCTAACCATTTCACTAATTGACTTAGTGAGAGCTAGTGTCAATGGATCCCAATTATCAATCACTTGGATATTAGTAACACAAGGGTTCCTAAGTTACCATCCCAAGCCAAGAACACAAAAATCTACTCTAACATCCTTCCAAGCATTTTGTCAAATACTTGGAAGGCATAAAAGGGGAAAGCATAGTAATTTGCAAGAATTAATAAAATATACTACTACCCAATACAAGTAATCAACACTAACAATTAAAGAAAGCAAAATTAACATGAAATACCTCAAATTCTATTAAAGAAAATTGAAATTGACAAGAGTGTTTATAACATAAACATACCCAAAATGAGAAATTAACAAGAGAAGAAAGGAAAATCAAGACACTACAACAAGGAATTGTTAAGAGAACAAGATGAAAACATGAAATTAAACCTAGATTTAGGGAAGATTAACCTAATCCTAACCTAATTCTAGAGAGAAGAGGGAGCTTCTCTCTCTAGAAAACTAACTAAAGGCTCATCGTAACTACATTAAGTTCTCCCCCCTTGTCCAATCCTCAATTCTGCATGAAATAGTCTCTGGAATCAGTTGGATTTGGGCCTAGGAAGCTCAGAAATCACCTCCAGCGTTTTCACTTTAATGAGGTCACGTGCGAACATCAACGCATACGCATGGGTCATGCGTACGTGTCGCTTGACAATTCTCCATCCACGCGTATGCGTCTGTTACGCGTACGCGTCGCCATGTGACTCCATATCCACACGTGCGCGTCTGTTGTGCGTGTGCGTCGGTGAGTGCACTCCAAATCCGTGATTTTCCATGAGTTCTCCACTTTGCATGCCTTTCTCTTCACTGTTTTGATCCATTCCTAGCCCTTTTCAACTTGAATTCACTAACAAACACATCAAAGCAACTAGTGGAATCAAAGGTGAATTAAAATTAGCAAGTTAAAGGCCTAAAAAGCATGTTTTTCCACTTAAGCACAAATAAAGGAGAATTTACAAAACCATGTTATTTTAGTAAATAAATGTGAAAAAAGATGATAAAATCTCTCTAAATTCAACACAAGATAAACCCTAAAAATGGGGTTTATCATACTTCCCATTGCCTTTTCACCCAATGATTTATTTTTCTAATAACTGAATTAGGGTGTTCCTCCCTTTTATCTTCTTGGATCATAATCTCATATACAGCTCTGGAGTCTGTCCCAACTATAACTTTCTAGTCCCAACTCTCGTGTGGTAGTTAAAGCATAGATAGTATATACCTCAAATCTTTGTCTAGAACGCAATACAGTAAATTTGTCACAAAGCCAGCTAGGGATGGCAATACCACCTGAACCCGCGGGTAATTATCCGCCCCGCACCGGGACGGATTTTTAGTGGAGCGGGTTTTTGGAGAGGCAGGGTAGGCCTGTCCCGCATCAGGGCGGGTTTTTGGGAGGAGCGGAGCGGGGTCGGGTTTAGATAATACTCGTCTCTATCCGCCCCGCTATATATATAGTATATATAATAGGTATAATATATGTAAAATAATTAGTAAATGATTAATAATATTGTATCATATTTAAATTTTTATTTTAATTTATGTTATGTATGTGATGATGGTTATATAAATTTCGAAATCTAATTTTATTTATTGGATTTTAATAATTAGAGGCGGGTACGCAGGAGCAGATTAGGATTCAACGTTTTACTACTCGTGGGTAAAAATAGTGTGATTTCTATGCGGTTGTTATACGGCGAGGTGGGGTCGGGTAAAGCAAAACCCCACCCCTACCTGCCCGATTGCCACCCATAAAACCAATCACCCATCTCCCCAATTCATTTCTCAGCACAACCCCACATCCTGCTTGCCCCGGTTTCCCATCAAGGCTCCGTCCGTGTTCACTTTTACCCAATTTTCCTTTGATGGTTTCCACGCCACTTGCACTTCAATTCTTTTCCTCTATTCTGTGAAAAGTTCGTCCTTCAAGAACACTGCTGCAGTGTCATTAACTAGAGGAGAAGTTATGTAATTCGCTTCATTTGGTCTCTTGAACTGGGGAGTAAAAATCTCCTTGTTCCGCCAACGCCATATTTGCCAACAGGTCACCATGAAGAGATGTATTCATGAATCTGATCAGATGCAACTATTCCCTCAATTCAAATCGGAGATGTGTTTTAGAAGTGCGAGAGGCATTCAGTATGGGTAGTTGTATTTTTTGTGGGTAGTGATTTGGGTTGTATCTGGGTTCTCTTTATTGGTCTGGGTCGGGTTTCTCCGGCCCATGCTATGAACAAAATAAATTGGATCTGTTTCAAATGATATTATGCCAAGCCAACGGTTTGTCAGTTTCCCTTATATCGTAACATTCGTACAATACCTACCATTTTTAGAAGTGAATAGGAAAAATAAAATACACGCACACATATTCATATACTTTCTCTCTATAAAGAAGTTTACTGATATTGTCTCAAGCCTGTGCTAGAAAAACAAACTATAAAAGTATGAACAACATAGTCATAACTTTCTTTTGCTTTGATCCATGAACACCAAATACAAATTTAGCCGACCAATGCAATAAGTAGATTGGATACCAAACACTCAACCACAGCAGGAGCCACAGGCAGGAAGAGAGGCTGTAAGTTCACGGAGGAAATTAAAGAAAACACACACAGAAAATAAATTAGCAAGAAAAAACTAGAAATCATCATAATCAAATCTAGAAGCAAGAGAGACAATTAAACTTACCATGGTCACGCCCCCTAATACTATCTAGGCCACGAACATTGTCAAGACCACCACGAGGTGGGCCACGTGGACCACCGCCATATGGTCCCCCACCACCTCCACCCGGACCTCCAGGAGCACCACCATCCCATTTCTTACCAGAAGCGGCACCTTTCCTGTACGCATCGGCCTTTTCCATCTGTGATTAAAAGCATCATGAGCAAACTAGGTTTTTTAAATGGTAATTCCCCATAAAATGTAATATGAATCAAGAAACACGTAAGTATTACCGAAAACATTGTAGCAAAAAACACGCCTATAATGTTAACAATGGCCCAAAAAAAATCAGTTATTGTTTTGAGTCGCCATAGTGATCGCTTTGATTTCACGACACCTGCACAAAATTGCATCAAGCTGTAGTTACTATTCAGCATAAAGCCATATAAAAGTTTGTAACGTCAAGAAATTTGGATCTATCTGAAGAAAAAGCTCAAGATATTCCAGATATTGAGTTTCATTCAATAGTGTAATGAAGCATGAAATAAAAAAGCAACTCATAGAGTTTATCAATATATAACTCAGTGGTTTTATCAAGCTGAAATTTCCATAAACCTAGTTAGGCTGAAGTGTGTTCAAGAATATGTTATGAGCCGTTTGAATCTTCCTAACTTGTTTACTCCCACTTATCATGCTCTAAGGGTTAGTCTCCTTAATGAGGAGTTGGAATACACCAAAGGTTTGTTGAAGGATCATAAAGAGCAATGGAAAGAGTATGGGTGTTCATTTGTTATCTTCAATGAACAAATTGTTATCTAAACATAGAGAATGGCAATACTCTAACAAAACAGAAGGCCAAATATTGGTTGAATGCTGTCCTGTGGAGATTTAAGGGACTCTTCATTGTAACGAATAGCTGCAAATGTGATTTAAAAATGCTAATCCGAACAAGAGAACCATCAAGCAACTTAAACTAGATGATAACTTAAAAGGATTGAGTTATGAAAGCTATTACTTTCTGCGGTGCCAAAAGATTGTCCAGCTTTAATTATGCACATGGATTATGGAAATGATTGAAAATAACTTGATTTTAACTAAATTAAAATGTTTCTAAAAGTTCCCCTTACTATTTCTTTTTCCTCTCATTCTTACCCTCCCTCTCTTCTACTCATTTTCTCTACTTAATTTAATAGGATAAATGATGCAAAATATTAATTAATGTTATCGTTTTTTTCCCCCTTCAAATGGACTATTATTTGGAACCTAAAATAATTTCTTGTACCATACAATGTTCTCCTTCCTATCAACATTCATTGATATCTACATAAACATAAGAATTTGTTTGTGGCTAATATCCTCCGGTGCTAAAGTTTCTTATAGATATTTCAGAGTTTGCAGATACTAGTTTGAAAACAGATGCAATGTGGCCGGAGACCCGATAGTAAACGTTTGGCTGCATATAAAAATGGAAATTCAGGGGAAACAATAATAAACCTTTTAAAAAACAAAAAAGGGGGGGGGGTTAAAAATATGTTAAAATATTTTCATAATTTGAGTATTTAACCACAGGAAACAGCATAATTATGAAACTAGAAATATAGGACGATTGATCCTGAAAGGTAGCAAAATTTCGGGCTTTATAAATCCACTGAATCAGAAAGCGAACCTAATCGGAAACGAAGAAAAGCAAAGAAAACATGAGAATTAAGAGCTAAAGGGGTAAGACGAACATACCTCCCTCAACGTAAGCCATGGGAGAAGAATGGAGATCGCAGCAATTGAATCTGCAATTCAAAGAAATCCTGGTAATAATTATGGAATGAAAGTATTATTTGGCTTAATGGAATTGCGATATAAAAATGAAAAGAGGATATATGGTCGCTACTTGAAACGAAAAGAGGAATAACGCGCAGAAGGTGTAGCAAATGTTTACGCTAGGTTTTACTTTTTATTTGGGAAGAATGAAGAAAACTAAGGAACCATCTCTCACTATCTTGAATATCACTAGTCAACATTTGCGCTAGTCTTTTTTATTACCCATAATTTGGTTTGAAGAAATATGAGTGAAAACAAAATGTAAGAAAAAACATAGATAAACAATTAAATTTTTTGTTTTTGGTTTAGAAGACAAAACAGAAAAAAAAATATGGGTTCATTCAATTATTTTTTCTTCATATCTAAAGATAAGATGAGGAGGATAAATAATGTCTAATAATATTAAAATTACAACTTTGTCTTTAATTTAATCAATTCTGTTAGGAAATTAAGAGGGAGTTTAATCAACTCCGGTCAATTTTTTAATGGGTTGAACTTTAAAGCTCATCTTTATAAAAATAAGTTAATATATATCGATGTTTCTGCTCCTAAATATCAAAATGTTTCTTTTTCATACTAAATGGATGTTTTTTATATATTTTTTGAATTTTTTTTGTATTACAAATATGAACGTCTCTGTTTCTTTAAAAATTATATAATTTTTTTTAAATTCTATAGGTATCTAATTATTTTTGTCAAAATATAACTGACTATTTTTTTGTTAAGTATTAGCATATTTTTTTATATTAAATGAATATTTTTTTATATTTTTGTAATTGTTCAAGAACAATTTATGCTCCACCACTCCTTCCTTAAACAACTCCTGAAGCAGAACCAAGTGTAAGCCACTACTCTTTTTTGCAAGTTTCAGCAGATTTAGACCATTAGAGGAAAGGTTGATTGCCTGATCAAGTGTATAAAGAAGCGTTGCCATTATCTGATCAAGTGGACAAGGCCATAAACTACATAAAAATCTTAGAGGAGAAGGTGAAGATGGCTAAGGAAAAGAGAGAGAGGTCATTGGGAATGGAAATCCAAAGAAACAGAACACGTGGTGATTGCAGCGGTGTTGATTGCCATAAACCACCATAAACAATGGACTTGACGTATTCGATGCCTTTTTAGTGGCGAGTTCTTGAGGTCGTCTTGGGTGAGGGCAGGGACGGAGAGGACGTGACGGTGAGAAAGAGGGGTCTATATGTGTGGTTGTTAAAGGTGGGTAGGTTAATGTGAAAGAAAAGATGAAGGTTTTTATAGGTTTTAATTAAGTTTACTTTATCCGTTTTAAATTTTTTAAAATTTGAATTTCAAAAATTTTAAATTAATTATTAATAATTATAATTAATTGAGTTGTTTACTTTTTGGCTGATTAGACACTTGGTTCTCTATATTTT
>NC_029781.3:61336003-61341560 GCF_000817695.3 Arachis duranensis
TCTACAATTTTTAAATATGTTGATTAACGATAAAAATATTTTAATAATTTATGATCAATTTTTATTTACATAGTAAGAATATAAAATTTAACTTTAGTTAGAAATTAAAATTTTAATTTAATTTTTGTTGTTGTTTTAGTAATTTAAGCGAATAATCCAACTATACTAACTAGAATATGTACAACGCCGCATGTGTCGAAACTATTTTGTTGGAGAGTATAAATAAATATCGGCTACACTCACCTACTGAGATTTGAACAAAAATTATATATATGATTATAAGTTTTAAATTTCTCAGAGATATAGTTTATATATATATTGTTCAGTTTGAAGAACTAACAACATATTACAGATGATGACTAAAAGTTATTATTAATTTAAAAGTCAATTATGTGTGTAATTAGTTTGCTTAAGTATGCAATAAATTAAATTAATGCAAACAGCCCTAAGAAGCATGAAAACAGGCCCAACAATTATTAAAGCCCAAAGATATCTGGAAGGCTGATGTGAAGCAAAGAAAATTAGACCAAACACAAACATACGGTCTAAATAAGTGATCAAAGTCCACTCACTTACTCCCTCTAGTTGGAAGCTGACTAAAGAAAGGATCCTCACTTTCATTTGAACCAAAACACACAACCGAACCAAAATTCTCTCTTCTCTCTCCTCTCTTTTTCCTTCACCCACGTGAAACTCTGAAGTAAAGCAAAAAAAAAAAAGAAAAGAAAAGCTCTGAGTTAGGGCGAAATCAAAGAACAAAAAGTGAATTACCAAATCTAAGCAAGAAGAGGAAGTCAAAGAAGTTAGCGTTAAAGGCAAACATCACATCCAAAATCTCATCAGAAAATTCTTTCCATATTTGTGCAACATTGAAGTTTGTGGAAGAAAACATTCTCTCTGCATACACCAAATCGAAAAGCTCAAGGAATTGAAGGCCATGGAGCTTTGCAAAGAATCAACATACAAAAAAGTTACTTAGAGCCAAAGTTTAAATGCACTAAGTAACCAAAGTTTAAATCTGGCTTGGGTAGAAGCTGGGTTTGTCCTATATAGGATTTGGGTTGAATCCTAGGAAAAATTAGTGTATGTAATCTTGTTCAAAGATAGTAAAATTTCGTCATTGTTGTGATGAAGACTGGATATAGGCTACATTGCACTAAGTAACCAAACTAGGATATGTGGCTGTGCCACTTCTCTTTCTCTTCTTTATTTCTGGTTTTTCACTTTAGGAGACAAAATAAAATAATCTCTTACTTATTCTATCCAAATAGATTTCACAGCTATATGCCTTGCACATACTTCTATTTTGGCTCCTCCTTCGCAAGAGACAAACCAAACGAATATCATACTTTTCACTCGAGACAACTATACAGAATCCAAAAGTTTCATCCTATTCTAAGATTACTCAAGTAAAGTAAATAGAGGCCTAGATTCAACCCTCCATTTTCTAAGCCATTGATATCCATCAATTGGTATTAGAGCTTGGTCTCAAAGAGATCAAGTTTCACAGCTTGGAGAAAAGATTCAGATGACCAACAACATGGAATTCAACACAATGGCTTACACTCTGATAGAAAGGCAATCCAACAACAGACCTCCATTCTTCAATGAAATAAATTACAATTACTGGAAAGAAAGAATGAAGAACTTTGTGCAATTAGTAGATTACAACCTTTAGAAGATAATCATGAATGGTCCTCAAATTTCAACCAAAACAAGCACTGAAGGAGTTGTTACTCGTAAAGTAAAAGAAGAATGGAATGTGATGAGCGGATATTTTATACGCTTTTTGGTAGTATTTTCATATAGTTTTTAGCATGTTTTATTCACTTTTTATTATATTTGTATTAATTTTTATGCAAAAATCATATTTCTGGACTTTAATATGAGTTTGTGTGTTTTTCTGTAATTTTAGGTATTTTCTGGCTAAAATTGAGGGACCTGAGCAAAAATCTGATTCAGAGGCTGAGAAAAGACTGCAGATGCTGTTAGATTCTGACCCTTCTGCACTCGAAGTAGATTTTTTGGAGCTACAAAAGCCCAATTGGCGCGCTCTCAATTGCGTTAAAAAGTAGACATCTTGGGCTTTCCATAAATGGATAATAGTTCATACTTTGCTCGATATATGATGGCCCAAACTGGCGTTAAACGCCAGCTAGAGACCCTTTTCTGGTGTAAAACGCCAGAATTGGCACCAAAACTGGAGTTAAATGCCCAAACTGGCACCCAAGCTGGCGTTTAACTCCAAAAATGGCCTATGCACGTGAAAGCTTCAAAGTTTAGCCCAAACACTCACCAAGTGGACCCCAGAAGTGGATTTCTGTACTATCTGCACTTAGTTACTCATTTTCTGTAAACCTAGGTTACTAGTTTAGTATAAAAAACTACTTTTAGAGATTCATTTTGGAACTTATGACATTTTACATCTCTTATTGTATCTTCTACGGCATGAGTCTCTAAACTCCATAGGTGGGGGTGAGGAGCTCTGTTGTGTTTCAATGGATTAATATAATTACTATTGTTTTCTATTCAATCATGCTTGCTTCTGTTCTAAGATACTCACTCGTACTTCAATGTGAAGAATATAATGATCTGTGACACTCATTATCATTCTCAAATTTATGAACGCGTGCCTGACAACCACTTCCGTTCTATCTGAACTCAACGTAGTCATTGGGCGACAGCTTGAGTGTGTATCTCTTGGGTTTCTAATCCACGAGTTTGACTTGCATCTCCTGACAACAGAGCATTTAAACTCGTGAGATCAGAACCTTCGTGGTAGAGGCTAGAACCAATTGGCAGCATTCTTGAGATCCGGAAAGTCTAAACCTTGTCTGTGATATTTCGAGTAGGATTTGGGACGGGATGACTATGACGACCTTCAAACTCACAAATGTTGGGCACAGTGACAGTGAGCAAAAGGATAAAGAGATCCTATTCCGACATAAGTGAGAACTGACAGATGATTAGCCGTGCAGAAATCGTACTTGGACCATTTTCACTGAGAGGACGGATGGTAGCCATTGACAATGGTGATCCACCAACATATAGCTTGCCATAGAAGGAGTCATGCGTGTTTTGGAGAAGAAGACAGTAAGAAAGCAGAGGTTCAGACGACAGAGCATCTCCGGAACCTCAACCTGTTCCTCATTACTGAACCACAAGTATCATCCATTTTATGTTATTTAGTTTTCATAAATAAAATCATTTTTATCACTAATCTCCCAAGTAAGAGTTACAGGATAACCATAGCTTGGTTCAAGCCGGCAATCTCCGTGGGATCGACCCTTACTCACGTAAGGTATTACTTGGACGGCCCAGTGCACTTGCTGGTTAGTTGTATCGGAGTTGTGAAAAGTGTGAATCACAATTCCGTGCACCAGAATGACAACAACCAAAAAAAGGTGGAACTCAATGCCAAGGTTATCAACATGTTGAACTGCGGCATCAGTTTTGAGGAATACCAGAAGGTTTCTAGATGCAAAACAGCAAAGAAAATATGGGATAAGCTCCACATTACACATGAGGACACCACACAAGTAAAACAAACAAGGATTGATATGCTGAACAAAGAGTATAAAATGTTTACTATGAAAGAAGGAGAATCAATATATGAAATGTTTGAGAGGTTTTCTATCATCATAAATAGCTTGGATACTATCGAGATTACTCATTCTAAACAAGTGCTAGTGAAAAAAGTCATAAAAAGCCTAACAAAAGAGTGGGAAACCAAGGCTACTATTATCTTTGAAAGCAGTAACCTAAACCAAATGACCTATGAAGAGCTGAGAGGAAAGTTGCTAGCTTACGAAATCACTCACATGAAAAATGACATAAGAAAAAAAGGAGTGGCTCTTAAATCTTGTGTTAAATCATTGGATGATGAATCCAATGACAGTTTATCAGATGAAGAGATTGTATTTTTTGCTAGAAAATTTAGAAGACTGATGAGACTAAAAGGAAGGAGCAGAAGAGGTAGCTCAAAGGAACCAAAGAAGGATATCAGTAAGGTTATCTACCATAACTGCAAAAAAGTTGGACATTTCAAATACGATTGTCCTAAGCTCAAGAGAGAAGACAAGTCTCAGAATGACAAGAAGAAAGTGATCATGGCTTCTTGGGAAGATCTGGAAAATGACACTAAGGAGGATAAATAATCAGATCACAACTCTAAAAAATGTTTAATGGCTGGTGCACGAAATTGTGATCTCTACTTTTCACAACTCAAACAATCCCCGGTAATGGCTCCAAAAACTTGGTGCTCAATACCATGGTCTAAACATAATTTCAGAACTTCGCACAACTAACCAGCAAGTGCACTGGGTCGTCCAAGTAATAAACCTTACGCAAGTAAGGGTCGATCCCATGGAGATTGTTGGTATGAAGCAAGCTATGGTCACCTTGTAAATCTCAGTCAGGCAGATTCAAGTGGTTATGGATGATTTATGAATAAAACATAAAATAAGGATAGAGATACTTATGTAATTCATTAGTGAGAATTTTAGATAAGCGTATGGAGATGCTTTGTCCCTTCCGTCTCTCTGCTTTCCTATTGTCTTCATCCAATCCTTCTTACTCCTTTCCATGGCAAGCTGTATGTTGGGCATCACCGTTGTCAGTGGCTACAGTCCCGCCCTCTCAGTGAAAATGTTCAACGCACCTTGTCACGGCACGGCTAATCATCTATCGGTTCTCAATCAGGTTGGAATAGAATCCATTGATTCTTTTGCGTCTGTCACTAACGCCCAGCCTTCAGGAGTTTGAAGCTCGTCACAGTCATTCAAACTCAATCTAAGGTAGAACGGAGGTGGTTGTCAGGCACACATTCATAGGTGAGAATGATGATGAGTGTCACGAATCATCACATTCATCAAGTTGAGGAACAAGTGATATCTTAGAACAAGAACAAGCTGAATTGAATAGAAGAACAATAGTAATTGCATTAATACTCGAGGTACAGCAGAGCTCCACACCTTAATCTATGGTGTGTAGAAACTCCACCGTTGAAAATACATAAGAACAAGGTTCAGGCATGGCCGAATGGCCAGCCCCATGATCTAAGATAGCATAAGACTACTCAAAGATAGCTACCCCGATGATCCTAAGATCGAAAATGATCAAAAGATTAAAATAGCAAAATGTCCTATTTGTAGAGAACTAGTAGCCTAGGGTTTACAGAAATGAGTAAATGACATAAAAATCCACTTTCGGGCCCACTTGGTGTGTGCTTGGGCTGAGCATTGAAGCTTTCATGTGTAGAGACTTCTCTTGGAGTTAAACGCCAGCTTCTATGCCAGTTTGGGCGTTTAACTCCCATTATTGTGCCAGTTCCGGCATTTAACACCGGGCATTCTATAGCTGATTTGGAACGCCGGTTTGGGCCATCAAATCTCGGGAAAAGTATAGACTATTATACATTGATGGAAAGCCCAGGATGTCTACTTTCCAACATCATTAAGAGCGCGCCAATTGGGCTTTTGTAGCTCCAGAAAATCCACTTCGAGTGCAGGGAGGTCAGAATCCAACAACATCTGCAGTCCTTTTCAGCCTCTGAATC
>NC_029781.3:61342303-61349174 GCF_000817695.3 Arachis duranensis
GAACAAGGAGATTAAAGAACGGGTCCACCTTAGTGATGGCGGCTCTTTCTTGCTCTTGAAGATCCTATGGAGTGCTTGAGTCCTCAATGTCTCTTCCTTGTCTTTGTTGCTCCTCCCTCATGGTTCTTTGATCTTCTCTAATTTCATGGGGGATGATGGAGTGTTCTTGATGCTCCACCTTTAGTTGTCCCATGTTGGAACTCAATTCTCCTAGGGAGGTGTTGATTTGCTCCCAATAGTTTTGTGGAGAAAAGTGCATCCCTTGAAGCATCTCAGAGATTTCATGATGAGTGGGATCTCTTGTTTGCTCCATCCTTTTCTTAGTGATGGGCTTGTCCTCATCAATGAGGGTGTCTCCCTCTATGTCAACTCCAACTGAATAACAGAGGTGACCAATGAGATGAGGAAAGGCTAACCTTGCCAAGGTGGAGGTCTTGTCCGCCACCTTATAGAGTTCTTGGGCTATAACCTCATGAACCTCTATTTCTTCTCCAATCATGATGCTATGGATCATGATAGCCCGGTCTATGGTAACTTCGGACCGGTTGCTAGTGGGAATGATTGAGCGTTGGATAAACTCCAACCATCCCCTAGCCACGGGCTT
Organism: Arachis duranensis; assembly: GCF_000817695.3. Lineage (NCBI taxonomy): Eukaryota > Viridiplantae > Streptophyta > Magnoliopsida > Fabales > Fabaceae > Arachis > Arachis duranensis. The sequence goes on from NC_029781.3 coordinate 61,342,908, forward strand.
GAGGTCATGCCTTCTTAGTTGAACCGGCTTCCCTCTTGAATTTTTCTTCCATTGAGCACCCTCTTCACAGATGTCTATGAGGACTTGGTCCAACCTTTGATCAAAGTTGACCCTTCTTGTGTAAGGGTGTTCATCTCCTTGCATCATGGGCAAGTTGAATGCCAACCTTACATTTTCCGGACTAAATTCTAAGTATTCCCCCGAGCCATTGTAAGCCAATTCTTTGGGTTCGGGTTCACACTTTGATCATGGCTCTTGGTGATCCATACATTGGCATAGAACTCTTGAACCATTAAGATTCTGACTTGTTGAATGGGGTTGGTAAGAACTTCCCAACCTCTTCTTTGAATCTTATGTCGGATTTTCGGATATTCACTCTTTTTGAGTTTGAAAGGGACCTCGGGGATCACCTTTTTCATGGCCACAACTTCATAGAAGTGGTCTTAATGCACCCTTGAGATGAATCTCTCCATCTCCCATGACTCGGAGGTGGAAGCTTTTGCCTTCCCTTTCCTCTTTCTAGAGGTTTCTCCGGCCTTAAGTGCCATAAATGGTTATGGAAAAACAAAAAGCAATGCTTTTACCACACCAAACTTAAAAGGTTTGCTCGTCCTCGAGCAAAAGAAGAAAGAAAGAGAGTAGAAATTTTTTAAACCAATGCCATGAACTTAAATTTGAAAATGACATTTTAAAGGATGAAAATGCTTACCACAACGAAAAATTAAAAGAAGCCAAAAATGCTCTTGATCTTGTTGAAGAAAACAAAAGGCTTAAATCTAAAATTAAAAGTCAAAATGAAAAGCATTGTGTTTCTGCCTTCTTGAGCTGCACTTAGGAAAAAGAAAGGTTGCATAAAGTGATTAAGGGTTTAAATCAAGACACAGCTAAATTTGCCCAAAGTTTTGAAAACTTGGACAAATTATTAGCTAGTCAAAGACCTCTTATTGCAAAGGCCGGGTTGGGATATCATAAAAATGTGAATCTATTGTTAAAAAATCATATTTTGAAAATGAAGCGTCAACGTCCGAAAACAAAAGCTTTCAAAACTAAAATCACTTTGAAAAATTAGCAAGCAATAATTTTTGTCATAAATGCAATTGGTTTGATCATTTACCTACTGAATGCTTCATCTTTAAACGAAAAATTGGTAATAAAGTATATAAAGTGATTGGCAAATATAATGCTCTTGGGCAACCAGGAAGGTTTAACATTAAAGGATCCAAAATAATTTGGATACCTAAGGTCGCTTAAAAGTATTGTGCAGTTTTGCCTAGCATCCAAGAAGAAGAAAGACATGTGGTACTTGGATAGTGAATGCTCTAGGCACATGATCGGAAAGTCTATATTCTTCATCAAGCTCGAAAAGTACGATAGAGAATTTGTGACTTTCAGTGATGATAGAAAGGAAAAGATAGTGGCAGTAGGTAAGTGATGTGAGGATTTATACCGTTTCGAAATTTAACAAAATAATTTTGTTGTGAGCATAGCTCAAACCGATAATCGATCCTTAAATCAAAGTTTAATTTTGGTTATCACAAGTCCAACCCAGTAAAAATAACCGAGAGTATTAGTCCCGGGTCGTCTTCGCAAAGGAATTGCAGTAAGGTATACATATTATTGGTTATGGTATCCAAGTGGTGGGTTGGTAAAAGTGCAAGAAAATAAATGGCTAGAAAATAAAGCAAACAATTAAAGAAAGCAATTAATAAAGAGAGACATGCATGGCAAGGATTGAGAATATAGGCTTTCTATCCTAGTCACTAATCATAACAATAATTAACAAGAGCTAATCCTATTTAGTCATCTCCAACAATGGAAGAAGGTACAATGTTATCTTCACAAGAGAGAAAGTCAAATAAGACTAGTTAATCTCAATCCATAAGTCCTAATCAATTTACTAATTTAATTAGCAAAAGATTAGAGTCAATGAAAGCAATATTAACTAACAACTCTGGATCACTAACGTAAGCTGGGTATTAATGACTCAAGATTGCCTAATTTCTCTTTCCAAGCCAAGAATGCTCAAAAACTACTCTAACATCCAACCAAGCATTTTGTCAAACACTTGGAAGGCATAAAAGGAAAGCATCATAAAATTTCAAGAATAATAAAATCTACCACTACCCAATGCAAGAAATGTAAGAATAACAACTCAATTAAATAATAAAAGAACATCAAACATCAAATTGCATTAAAGGAAATCCGAATCCAACAAGAGTATTCATAAATTAAAAGAGAAATAAAAGAGAAATTAACAATGTAAACTAAGAGAATTAAGATGTAGGAACAAGAAATTACAAGAAAAACTAAAGGAAAACAAGAATTAAAACCTAGATCTAAGAGGAAAATTAACCTAAAAACCCTAATTCTAGAGAGAAGAGGGAGCTTATCTCTCTAGAAAACTACCTACAACATGATGCTAACCTAATCTAATTGCCCATCCTTGCCCCATCTTGAATTCTGTATGAAATAGCCTCAGAAATGAGTTGGATTTGGGCCTAGGCAGCTGAGAAATCGCCCCCAGCTAATTCACTTTAACGAGGTCACGTGCTGGCTGTGACGCGTACCCATGGGTCACGTGTACGCGTCGTCTGGCTTTTTCTTGTCACACGTACGCGTTGCTTGGATGATGCACCTCTTCATGCATGCGCGTCTGTCATGCGTGTGCGTTGCTCTAAGCACTCCAAATCTTTGTTTTTCCATGGCTTCTCCACTTTGCATGCTGTTCTCTTCACTTTTTCTATCCAATACTTGTCTTTTGAATCTGAAATCACTCAACAAACATATCAAGGTATCGAATGGAATTAAAGTGAATTAAAATTGGCAAATTTAAGGCCTAAAAAGTATGTTTTCACTCTTAAGCACAAATTTAGGGAGACTTACAAAACCATGCTATCTCATTAAATAAATGTGAGAAAAATTGATTAAATCCCCTAAATTAATGATGCCAGGACATCATGGCTTGTTTTTCTATGATTTTTCACCTTTAATTTTCACTAATCATGCTTAATTATTGAGTACTTTTGTGCTTAAATCATAGATTACTTTCATCTCTTTGAGTTGATCTATTTTGTAGAAAATGGTGAAAAAAAGGAAGTAAAAAAGTACAAAACAAGCATGAAAGAAGAAATGAGCTTAAAAGGTGGAGTAGAGAAAAGAAGAACATGGAAGACCCATGTTAGTGCCACTAACGTGGGCACTAATGTGGACAAAAGGAGAATGAGCCAGGTTAGTGTCAAAGTTAATAGCACTAACGTGAAAAATGGAGAGCATATGACATTAATGGTGAAGTTAACACCATTAACGTGGTCAAAGGCTAAGGATGCCCACGTTAGTGGCCACGTTAATGCCACTAACGTGGGCATTAATGTGGAGAAAGGCAAGGCCTGGCGTTAGTGGTGGCATTAATGCCACTAACGCTAGCGACAATGTGCTACAAGACAAATAGACCTACGTTAGTGGCCACGTTAGTGCCACTAACGTAGGCACTAACTTTGCACTTGGCAGCCTGACCATGTCATCTTCAAACAAGAATAACTTAAGCCACAAAGCTCCAAATGAGGTGATTTCAGTGGCATGGAAAAGTAGGAATCTAGAGATTTCCATGCATATATGGCACTACATGGTGGAAACTATATTTAAGGGAGAAAACCTGCCCTAAAAGTGCAAAGATGAATATGGTATCAACCTGTAGTAAGGCCAGCTGACCTCTTCACCTTACAAGAAGTATAACTCAAGATGTAGACCTCCAAATTATGCGCTTCCAAACGCATTAGAAAGTAAACATTCAGGGCTTTCCAAAAATATATAATAGTACGGGGTGGACATTAAGTTTGAGCTTCAGAACCTGGCATTATTAACTCCTTTAACGCTGACGTTAGTGGCCATGTTAGTGCCACTAACGCCAGCGACAATGCCAGTGACCTTGTCCCATTTAAAGAAGCATAACTTGAGTTATAGAGGTCCAATTGAAGTGCTTTTAGTTGCATTAGAAAGATGACATTCAGAGCTTTCCAACGATGTATAATAGTTTATAGTTGGCATAAAATTAGAGCACAAACAATACACATCTTTAAGCCCCAAAAACACCAACTTGGAGCAAGTCATGATGTTAGTGGCACTAACGCCACACTTGTAGCGTTAGTGTGGTGAATGCCAGCACCAACGCCAAGTCGCCCTGGACCTCAATTTCATTCACTTCTCTCTCAAGTCCACTTCAAAGCTCAAGCAAGCAAGCCCATAATTGTCAACTAATCAAAGCCACAAGAAGCATATAGCATAGGAATTTTTATTTGATTGTAATTTTTTTTCAATTTCATTTCAATTTGTAATTTAGGCTAGCTTATAAATAGGTATTAGTTTCAGAGTGCTGGAGAGTTTTTTATGGGGAGAGTCTTCAGACTCCTCTCTTCTCACCCATACTTCTATTCTCTTCCATTTGTTTCATACCCACTATTCCGGTGGTTACCTGAAACTATAGGTCGATCTCGGACGAGATCTTCTGTTCTGGTCGGAGCGGTTGTGTCCGACTTGTTGAACTTGGTGATGGTGCTGATCCTTCGTCACCGGAGGGTGGTGGTACCTGCAAGGGACTTCGATGCTTAAGTTAGCAAGGGTATTAAGTAGGTTTTTTGTAGAATTAGAGTATGAGTTATACCTGTGTGCTCCAGTATATTTATAATGGTGTAGAGTAACCTTTGCAGATAAGGTAAGTTAGTTATCTTATCTTATCTTTATTTTATCTTTCATGGGAACCGCCCTTATCTCTATAGGCTCGGGCTGCCTTTGGATTTGGGTCGTGTTCCTCTATTTGGGCCCTTCATTGGGCTTTCCTGAAAATTTGGCCGAGCTCTTTGAGAAGAGGTCGGGTAGCTTGACCTGAGGAGGTTGGACGTCTCATTGCTAATCATCCCAAGTCGGACAGCTCGACCCAGGGTATGAACAGTGCCCCTGCTCGAGCTTGGTCTTCCTTTTGAGGTCGAGTCTTAGTTTTAGGACTTTGATCCTTCTCTGGTGAAGCCGAACTCGAGCATTTTGTCAACTTCTTCTTTGTAGAGTTCCCCTTTGAATGCGGAACGTTTTCTTTTACTTCTTCTTTAAAAGTGCGCGCTTTTGCATTAGTGCTTTTAGCCTTGGGAATAGGCGAGGGTTTAGTACCCTCATTAATTGGTTTTTAATTGCACCATTTCTCTTAGCCTCTCCATTTTGAATTTTCACTTTTAAGAAAAAACGGTTTCTCTTCTCCGTAACTTCCCTTTTCTTTCTCTCTTTCTATTTTTGCCTGAAGTTTGAAGTTTTTGCTTTTCTTCCTGTGACGTCGCTTGGCAATTATTTAGCGCTTTCCTTATTGTGGAAGGGCAACTCCTGATTCCATTTCCTACCTTTCAAGTTCGTCGAAGCTTTCGACTTTTCCCAGGTTGGTTCTTCCTCTCGCTTTTTTATTTTGTTGCTTTGCATTCAGTTTTTCGTAAAGTTTGATTTTGCTGTGATGCATGTTGTCACTGAGGCTTTTGAAAAATTATTCCTTTGATGTCTTTTCTTCATGTTGGTAACTGTGATGACTTTGGGTATGAACAGTAACTTTGCTGATGAACCTTTGTAAAAAGTAACGATTTTTGATGGCTCGTTTTGATTTTGTGTCATTTGCCTCGTTAGGGGGGGTTTGTTTCTCTGAAAAAGGTGGCGTCTTTGATGACTTCTTCTTGATACGTTTTGCTGCTTGGTAGTTTCATTTGCTGATAAGCGGAGACTGTGAATTTGGAAGGTAGTTATTTTCATGACTTTATTTGATCTGTAGCTTTCTGGGGTAATGACTTTCTTTTCATCTCGGGATGTCTCTTTTTAAGAGAGGGCTTTTCTTTGTCTTTGCTGAGAGTTTTTTTTGGGATGTTGTAACAACCCCGGTTTTCGAGTACGCGAGATCTTTTCTGAAAGTACGGAGAACTCCGGAGGATCAGTAAGGGGAGAAGCTCTGATATATTATCAAGTATCTCAATCCTAATTGTCATTATGTCATCTTTAAGCTAGAACCTTTTATGAGGCAAGCTCGATAATGCAGTTACAAAGAACATAGTTTTTGAACTGTATCGGTTAGGAGTTTTGATCCGGTTTTTCAAAAATAGTCTCAGTTTGACAAACCGGACTCGATTCATGAGAGAAGAGAGATAATAGGGTAATATCATCATTATATGAGTATTAGAAGCTTCTTGAATGATATTATAAGGTTACCTGGTCAATTTTAGTTAAAAACAGAAAATCGGTTTAACC
>NC_029781.3:61349227-61350029 GCF_000817695.3 Arachis duranensis
TTATTTATGCTAGTAGCTCAGAAAATAATTTTTAGAGATGTTTTTGCAAGTGTTCCGATACACCTAGTTTTAGTAGTTATACACCTGAGATATTTTAATATTATTTTAATCCACCTCCAAGCCAACCAATCACAACTCACCCTACACCCCCAAAACCCCCAAGGCTGGCTCATTTTCACTTTGTGGCCGAAAATAGGTAGAGAGAAAAAGAGAGAAAAGTTCTTAGTTTCAAATCTTCAAAGCTTGATTTCTGCTGAACTAAAACTCAAATCAAAATTCCAATCCGACCAAAATGATCCTCTCTTCTTTCTCTACATGATCATATGACTTATCAAGGCTGGGATCAAGGTGAGTTGGCTGCACCATCTCTCTTTTGATTCGGTTTCAAGGAAACATGATTAAATATGTGTTTTCTTGATGTGATTTAGGAGGAAAAAGTGCTTAAGGTAGGGTGTCACGAAATTAATCTTGATTATTTGTGTTTGAGATGTGTGAAGGTTGTATTATTTGGCTGTGCTAAAAATTGGTTGCATATGTGATTGATTCTTGGTGAAAATTTGGTGAAATTTGGATGAAATTTGATGAAATTCAAGCTTTAAAGTTCATGTTCTTGGGCAGCTGGAAAAACGAAACCCTAAGCTTAAATTGAGGTTCAATTTGTGTTGAAATCATGTAGAAAAGATGGGGTTTTAGTTGCTGCTAATTTATTATGAATTATAGTAAAAACCGGTTGCTGAAAAGACTGAAAAACGGGTAAAAACAGAGAAAGAATTTGAAGAACATGAAGAACACTTTGAGTGTG
>NC_029781.3:61350170-61372687 GCF_000817695.3 Arachis duranensis
CGGAACAGGCAGTTTTCTGTAAAAGCTTTAGAAAGGCAACTTTAAGTGCAAACTCTTATAATTACCTTCATAAAACACTTAGGGTGTGGTAAGAACATATTAGTGAGGCAAAGATAAAGAAAAGATAAAAAGTTGAAGAAAAGATAAAAATCGAAGAAAAAGTCTGTAAAATTTTAACAATAGAGAAACAGACAGAGACTAGTGAACAAACTAGGGCAACATAGTTAGTTCTTGATTTGCGAATAGGGTTAGGTATTATATGAAAAGTTAAACTGTTTCAGTATAGACTTAATGAAGCTATACTTGGGGCAGGCTAACTAATCATATCGAAATTTACATAAGCTTTAAATGCATACGTTAAATAGAGCAAGCAGAATAAAGTGAGGAAGCGCAGAGAAAGGAACAAACAGAGCAAAATAAAGAGACAAAGCGAAGAGAGTAATATGATAAAGAGTAGAGAACCTATTGAGAGGTCATCTGTTGCATTAAGGCAACCTCAGAGATATCCATATGTTCATCTACTGCATTGTAGCAGTCAGATAGATAATGGTGCAACCACTGAGAAACGCTTTCCTGCGGTACAGATCCATATTTTATTTCTATAAGGCAGAGGGGTTATTTCCTGCTACAGAAGTACCGTGACCACCTGTTCCATATCTGTAGTGGCAGAGGGGTTATTTCCTGTATACAGAAGGTGTGTCGGCATACAACCCTGCAGTGGCAGATGTGTTATTTCCTGCGTGCAGTGGACCCTGCGGTGGCAGAGGGGTTATTTCCTGTACACAGGGGTATAGCCAACAGGAAAGCCATATCCGGCTAGTAATTCTGGGTTACGTCGGGAGCGGGTAGAAACCGACAAATGAGCTCATTACCTGCACTAGGACTAGACATGCATCAGTCTTGTCTGCGCATTACTCTCTGTTGCATTCCTACTTGTGTTTGATCTATTTCTTTATGTTTGTTTGCTTGAGTGCTATGTCTATGCTTTATTTTCTTGCACTCTTCTATTTGTGTTCTGTTTTCTGTTTTCCCTATCTATTTTAACTACTGTTTACTGCTTTACTGTATTCTAATATCCATCTGCTAATCGAAAACGAATAAATGAATGTAACTAACAACCCCGACCCTACTAAGAACTCCCCAGTTCTTACCCTTTCTCTCCCTTCCTCCCCCTCAGATGGAGACGGGCGTGATCTTCTATGTGTTCGAGGACCCTTACGTCTACGAGGATCCGGTACATCACAGTTACTTCATCATGGGATTGGAGTCTCGTATTAGACGATATGCGTTACCTAATCGAGCCTTTCAACATCCTCTGTCTAGCCCGCATTTTGACCCTGATGCTCCTTACGACTTTCCCTCATCGTGGTTACATCCTGACGCACCTGTACATCCTTTTCCTGATGATCCCGAGCACCCTATACCAGCTCAACCTTTGAATGAGGTGGAACCTGAGCCTATCATTCCTGATGAGCCCGAGTTAGCTGGTGACAACGTACCTGTGATACCACCAGAGTGGGACTTTCCTCCTGAGCCGATCCCTGACTTTCCACAGCCTGATGAGCCGGCACTACCGGACGGTGGGGTAGCTCCTATATACGCGAACGGACCTGTGCTCGCGAATGGTTTTGTACATAGTGACAGCAGTGCTTCTGGTGGATCTGAGGGTATAGTTGTAGCTGCGGATGATGATGAGGAGGAGGATCCTGAGATAGAGATAGAGCAGGATGAGGAGGTGGACGAGCCTCACGGCGATTCTCCGAACGGCCACGAGTAGATATAGTTTGACTGCGGAAGGGGCATTCTTTTGATGACACTCTAGTCTAACATTATCGGATAGATAGTCTCTCACTTGTGTTAGTACACCCGAGGGCTAGGAGCTATATAGTGGTTAGGCTAGCCTGGGTGCCAGTTTAGCGGCTTTTTGTATGGGCCAAGCCCTGGGAGTGTCGTGTAAATATTAGCTACGTAGGATGACGAGGATGTAAACTGACTTGATCTTTTGTAAACGCTACATGTTTTGTTATTGTGTACATGATGTATATTATCTGCTGTGTTTCTATGTTTCTTTATGCCACTTTTCTATTATTCTCATTATATGCTTGTTTATTTTACCTGAACGTCCGCAACAAATAAAAAAATAAACTACTCGTAAAAATTTGCATCGCTCTAATAAGGAACAAGCTCAAATATTAAATAATAGATAACAATTAGGAAGGATAAGTTAGTAACACTTAGCTTCTTGTATGACCATGGCATACTGGGGGTTGGGTCGTTACAAGTTGGTATCAGAGCAGTTCGTTCCCAATAGAGCCTGGGGAGTGGACTGACTATGCTTCATTGCATACTCTGTTGTGTGTCACATGCTTATAGGATATCAATGTGATATGTGTTGCATGATTGTCTCTGTGTTTTCATTCTGGGATTGTTCACACTTGACTTGAAGTGTTAAGACTGATCACCTTAATAATGATTGTTTGGTGTGAACAGGACCACGATGGGTTCACGGAGACGAGGCGTACGGGAAGGAATTCCTAATGTTAACTATGAGAGGGAACAGGAGACGTTCATGACTACCATGAACGCTGTGGCTGAGGCAGTGCGTGAGGCTGCAGTAGCAGCGGCTAGGGCTGTTGATCGTCTTGGAGTGAGAAACGGGAATGAGAATGAGCATGGGGAAGATAGTGGAAATAATGAGAATAACTTATGGCATCTCGAAAGACCTATAACCCTTGCGACTTTTCTGAAGGTAAAACCGCCTAAGTTTAAAGGTACACTCGTTGCAACTGATGCTGACAATTGGTTTCGAGCTATCGAACGATCACTGCGAGCACAGCATGTTCCGGAAGGCCAACACGTGGAGTTCGCTACTTATATGCTGGAAGGAGAAGCTGAGCATTGGTGGCAGGGGATACAGCGACTATTGCAACAAGATGAAGGCAATATTCCTTGGAATACTTTTAAGGACGAATTTTATAAGAAGTATTTTCCGAGGGCAGCTCGTGATGCTAAGGAGATGAAACTTATGCAGCTGAAACAGGGTAATACAACTATTGCAGAATATGCCCGTAAATTTGATGACTTGTGCCGTTTCTCCAAGATCTGCCAAGGGAATCCTACTGACTTTGAAGAATGGAAGTGTTTGAAGTTCGAAGGGGGCCTTCGTGAGGATCTGATGAGTTCAGTAGTCCCATTGGAGATACGAAATTTTGCTGACCTGGTTAATAAGTGCAAGTTAGTGGAAGAATGTGCTAAGAAGGTAACTGCCTCTAAAGCAAGTCATCAAGGATTTCCACCAAGGAACTATAATAGTTCCAATTGGCAACCACGAAGGACAAACTTCAAGACCCCTGGTGTGCCGCAGCGAAGGAACCCACAAGCTGGTAACGCTCCTGCTCGCCCTACGGGTGGAAACGGAGGTAGACCAAGGCAGGATAATGGTAAACGACCTCAACAGGCACAAGTGAATATCGCATGTAGGCAGTGTGGAAAGGATCATGGTACCAGGCCTTGCCAAATCAGAACATTTACTTATTACAATTGTGGGGAACTGGGACACTTGGCGAGGAGTTGCCCAAAAGGACTTTCTCGAAATCCAATACGAACCCAGCAACAAGGTCGAGTGTTTGCCATGACTGCTGATGATGCTATACAATCAGACGCCCTGATCCAAGGTCAGTGTATTGTCAAAGATCGATTTCTAACTGTACTGTATGACTCGGGTGCATCGCATTCCTTTGTTTCTTTAACTGTTGCTCGTGAGTTGGGACTAGATTTTTCTGAGTTAAACTTTGATCTAATTGTCTATGTGTTAGTACACCTGCGTCCCAAAATGCTTTGACTAGTTTAGTGTGCCTGCAAGTACCATTCACTATTAGGAACAGAACTTTTATATATGATCTAATCTGTTTGCCTCTATGTGGTTTAGAAGTTATTCTAGGGTTAGATTGGTTATCTAAGTATCATGTTTTCCTTGATTGCTATCAAAGAACTGCTATTATTTCGTCTGATAGTTTAGATATTAAACCATTTCTGTCTCATACTTTATATCTGAATTCTGTAAGAGTTGCATTAGACGGGAGTGATTGTGAGGGGTACGTTCTGTTAGCGGCTAGCTCGAATGATAGTGAACTAAGCCTAGAACAAATCCAAGTAGTAAAGGAATTTCCTGATATTTTTCCGGATGACATACCTGAGTTTCCTCCTCAGCGAGAGATAGAATTTAGCATTGAACTTGTACCTGGAACCGGACCGATTTCCATAGCACCGTACCGGATGTCACCGTTGGAACTTGCAGAGTTGAAGAAGCAGTTGGATGTGCTACTTGGGAAGAAATTTATTCGTCCCAGCGCATCACCTTGGGGAGCTCCGGTATTGCTAGTAAAGAAGAAGGATGGTGGAATGAGACTTTGTGTAGATTACCGACAGTTAAATAAAGTCACTATCAAGAACAAGTATCCACTTCCACGAATAGATGATTTGATGGACCAGTTAAAAGGTGCAACTGTGTTTTCGAAGATTGATTTACGATCGGGCTATCACCAGATTCGAGTGAAAGAATCAGATATACCGAAGACTGCATTTAGAACTCGATATGGTCACTATGAGTATACGGTTATGTCGTTTGGACTAACTAATGCTCCTGCGATTTTCATGGATTACATGAATCGTATTTTCCGTCCGTACCTTGATCAGTTCGTAGTAGTCTTCATATACGACATTCTCATCTATTCGAAGACAGAAAGAGAGCATGAAGAGCATCTAAGGACAGTATTGCAGATACTAAGGACTCAAAAGTTATATGCTAAACTATCAAAGTGCGAGTTCTGGACAGAGAAGGTGGCATTTTTGGGACATGTTATATCGTAGGGAGGAATTACGGAGGATCCTTCAAAAATTGAAGCAGTAGTGGCGTGGGAACCACCTACGACCGTTACAGAAGTTCGGAGTTTTCTCGGACTTACTGGATATTACCGGAGGTTTATTAAAGGATTTTCACAGATAGCCTTACCTCTGACTTACCTTACACGAAAGGAAGTTCCATTCGTTTGGACGGCTGAGTGTGATAGAAGTTTCAAGATGCTTAAGGAAAAGTTAACAACTGCACCTGTATTAGTACTACCCGACCCGCAGAAACCTTTTGATGTATACTGTGACGCCTCTCATAAAGGACTTGGATGTGTGCTGATGCAAGACAAAAATGTGGTGGCTTATGCTTCTCGGCAGCTGAGACCTCATGAACGAAATTATCCGACGCATGATTTGGAGTTGGCTGCAGTAGTGTTTGCTCTGAAGATCTGGAGACACTATTTGTATGGCACTAAACTAGAAGTTTTCTCTGACCACAAAAGTTTAAAGTATATCTTTGACCAGAAGGATCTTAATATGCGACAGCGAAGGTGGATGGAGTTCCTGAAGGATTATGATTTTAAGTTAAGTTATCACCCAGGAAAAGCAAACTTGGTGGCAGACGCCTTGAGCAGGAAGAATTTTAGTATCTCTTGGATGATGATAAAGGAAGAGAAGCTACTCGTGGAATTTGAGGACCTTAAGTTGGCTATGACTGAGACGTCAAATGGAGTCCGTTTGGCCCAATTGCATATAATACCAGATTTTAAGATTAGGATTCAGCAAGCACAAGCACAGGACTCAGAAATGATGACGATGCTGAGACGGATGAAAGTAGAAGAACTAGAAGCTGTAAGACTAGATCGTAGCAGCCTCTGGAGATACAAGAACAGAATTTGTGTGCCTAGCTCTAGAGATTTATGGCAAAGGATTCTTGCAGAAGCTCATCAAAGTAGATTTTCTATACATCCTGGAGTAACAAAGATGTATCAGGATTTGAAACAAATGTTCTGGTGGCCAGGTTTGAAGAAAGAGGTAGCTGATTATGTCTCAAAATGTTTAACCTGCCAGAAGGTAAAGGTGGAACACCAGAGACCGTCAGGAACCCTGCAACCCTTAGAAATACCACAATGGAAATAGGAGCAGATCACTATGGATTTTGTTATGGGATTGCCAAGGACTTCAACGGGACACGATGCCATTTGGGTAATTGTGGACAGGTGGACAAAATCAGCGCACTTCCTTCCGATTCGAGTTGACTATACATTAGAAAGGCTGGCATGGATATATATTCAAGAAATCGTACGATTGCACGGAATACCTTCGTCAATTGTTTCAGATCGAGATCCGAGGTTTACTTCCAGATTTTGGGGAGCTTTCCAAAAAGCATTGGGAACAGAATTGCATGAGTACAGCATACCATCCTCAGACAGACAGACAATCAGAGCGGACAATCCAGACATTGGAAGACATGTTAAGATCTTGTGTGATGGACAACCAGGGCAGTTGGGATAGGTATTTGCCATTGATCGAGTTCGTCTATAACAACAGTTACCAACAAAGTATCGGGATGGCACCATATGAAGCTCCCTATGGAAGGAGATGTCAGACACCATTGTGTTGGAATGATGATGGAGAAGCTAGTGTCTTGGGTCTAGACTTAGTGCAAGAAACTACTAAGAAGATAAAGGGGATTCGCCAGAAGATCCAGACAGCACAGAGTCGTCAAAAGAGCTATGTTGATAATAGACGTAGACCCTTAGAGTTTAGTGAGGGCGACCATGTCTTTCTTAAAGTAACCCCGACTACTGGAATAGGTAGAGCCCTTAAGACTAAAAAGCTTAACCCTCAATACATAGGACCTTTCCAAATACTTAAAAGAGTCGGTCTAGTAGCTTATCAAGTAGCCCTTCCTCCATATCTATCAAACTTTCATGATGTTTTTCATGTCTCGCAACTTAAGAAATATATTCCCGATGAGAGTCACATTTTAAAACCAGAGACAGTACAGTTACGAAATGATTTGACATATCAAGCATCACCAGTTCAGATCGTAGAAAGAAGTGATAAGCAGCTGAGAGGCAAGACTGTTCGCTTAGTCAAAGTAGCTTGGGAACAAAGAGGAGAAGAAGAACACACCTGGGAACTGGAGGATAAGATGAAAGCTAATTACCCGCATCTATTCTCAGGTAACTAAAATTTTGAGGGCAAAATTTTCTTTTAGGAGGGTAGAATGTAACAACCCCGGTTTTTGAGTATGCGAGATCTTTTCTGAAAGTACGGAGAACTCCGGAGGATCAGTAAGGGTTTTGAACCTTTTATGAGGCAAGCTCGATAATGCAGTTACGAAGAACATAGTTTTTGAACCGTATCGGTTAGGAGTTTTGATCCGGTTTTTCGTAAATAGTCTCAGTTTGACAAACCGGACTCGATTCATGAGAGAAGAGGGATAATAGGGTAATATCATCATTATATGAGTATTAGAAGCTTCTTGAATGATATTATAAGGTTACCTGGTCAGTTTTAGTTAAAAACAGAAAATCGGTTTAACCGGGTTCACAGTTTACTGGTGTAGCTTAGCACCAGCACTCTCTGATGACTTTAGCAATGCTAAGGCCTCATTATTCATGTTTTATTCTCATAATAAATATGTTACTAGTGTCATTTATGCTAGTAGCTCAGAAAATAAATTTTAGAGATATTTTTACAAATGTTCCGATACATCTAGTTTTAGTAGTTATACACCTGAGATATTTTAATATTACTTTAATCCACCTCCAAGCCAACCAATCACAACTCACCCTACAATCCCAAGACCGCTAAGGCTGTCTCATTTTCACCTTGTGGCCGAAAATAGGAAGAGAGAAAAAGAGAGAAAAGTTCTTAGTTCCAAATCTTCAAAGCTTGATTTCTGCTGAACTAAAACTCAAATCAAAATTCCAATCCGACCAAAATGATCCTCTCTTCTTTCTCTACATGATCATATGACTTATCAAGGCTGGGATCAAGATGAGTTGGCTGCACCATCTCTCTTAGGTAGGGTGTCACGAAATTAATCTTGATTATTTGTGTTTGAGATGTGTGAAGGTTGTATTATTTGGCTGTGTTAAAAATTGGTTGCATATGTGATTGATTCTTGGTGAAAATTTGGTGAAATTTTGATGAAATTTGATGAAATTCAAGCTTTAAAGTTCATGTTCTTGGGCAGCTGGAAAAACGAAACCCTAAGCTTAAATTGAGGTTCAATTTGTGTTGAAATCATGTAGAAAAGATGGGATTTTAGTTGCTGCTAATTTATTATGAATTATAGTAAAAACCGGTTGCTGAAAAGACTGAAAAACGGGTAAAAACAGATAAAGAATTTGAAGAACATGAAGAACACTTTGAGTGTGATGAAGAACAATGAAAACAGGCCTTAGATCTTAAAAAGGGCAAGGAAGTAAAATTTTTGGTGTTCAAGGGAGGAACAGGCAGTTTTCTGTAAAAGCTTTAGAAAGACAACTTTAAGTGCAGAATCTTATAATTACCTTCATAAAACACTTAGGGTGTGGTAAGAACATATTAGTGAGGCAAAGATAAAGAAAAGATAAAAAGTTGAAGAAAAGATAAAAATCGAAGAAAAAGTCTGTAAAATTTTAACAATAGAGAAACAGACAGAGACTAGTGAACAAACTAGGGCAACATAGTTAGTTCTTGATTTGCGAATAGGGTTAGGTATTATATGAAAAGTTAAACTGTTTCAGTATAGACTTAATGAAGCTATACTTGGGGCAGGCTAACTAATCATATCGAAATTTACATAAGCTTTAAATACATACGTTAAATAGAGCAAGCAGAACAAATTGAGGAAGCGCAGAGAAAGGAACAAACAGAGCAGAATAAAGAGACAAAACGAAGAGAGTAATATGATAAAGAGTAGAGAACCTATTGAGAGGTCATCTGTTGCATTAAGGCAACCTCAGAGATATCCATATGTTCATCTACTGCATTGTAGCAGTCAGATAGATAATGGTGCAACCACTGAGAAACGCTTTCCTGCGGTACAGATCCATATTTTATTTCTGTAAGGCAGAGGGGTTATTTCCTGCTACAGAAGTACCGTGACCACCTGTTCCATTTCTGTAGTGGCAGAGGGGTTATTTCCTGTATACAGAAGGTGTGTCGGCATACAACCCTGCAGTGGTAGATGTGTTATTTCCTGCGTGCAGTGGACCCTGTGGTGGTAGAGGGGTTATTTTCTGTACACAGGGGTATAGCCAATAGGAAAGCCATATCCGGCTAGTAATTCTGGGTTACGTCAGGAGCGGGTAGAAACCGACAAATGAGCTCATTACCTGCACTAGGACTAGACATGCATCATTCTTGTCTGCACATTACTCTCTGTTGCATTTCTACTTGTGTTTGATCTATTTCTTTATGTTTGTTTGCTTGAGTGCTATGTCTATGCTTTATTTTCTTGCACTCTTCTGTTTGTGTTCTGTTTTCTATTTTCCCTATCTATTTTAACTACTGTTTACTACTTTACTGTATTCTAATATCCATCTGCAAATCGAAAACGAATAAATGAATGTAACTAACAACCCCGACCCTACTAAGAACTCCCCAGTTCTTACCCTTTCTCTCCCTTCCTCCCCCTCAGATAGAGACGGGCGTGATCTTCTATGAGTTCGAGGACCCTTACGTCTACGAGGATCTGGTACATCACAGTTACTTCATCATGGGATTGGAGTCTCGTATTAGACGATATGCGTTACCTAATCGAGCCTTTCAACATCCTCTGTCTAGCCCGCATTTTGACCCTGATGCTCCTTACGACTTTCCCTTATCGTGGTTACATCCTGACGCACCTGTACATCCTTTTCCTGATGATCCCGAGCACCCTATACCAGCTCAACCTTTGAATGAGGTGGAACCTGAGCCTATCATTCCTGATGAGACCGAGTTAGATGGTGACTACGTACCTGTGATACCACCAGAGTGGGACTTTCCTCCTGAGCCGATCCCTGACTTTCCACAGCCTGATGAGCCGGCACTACCGGACGGTGGGGTAGCTCCTATATACGCGAACGGACCTGTGCTCGCGAATGGTTTTGTATATAGTGACAGCAGTGCTTCTGGTGGATCTGAGGGTATAGTTGTAGCTGCGGATGATGAGGAGGAGGAGGATCCTGAGATAGAGATAGAGCAGGATGAGGAGGTGGACGAGCCTCACGGCGATTCTCCAAACGGCCACGAGTAGATATTGTTTGACTGCGGAAGGGGCATTCTTTTGATGACACTCTAGTCTAACATTATCGGATAAATAGTCTCTCACTTGTGTTAGTACACCCGAGAGCTAGGAGCTATATAGTGGTTAGGCTAGCCTGGGTGCCAGTTTAGCGGCTTTTTGTATGGGCCAGGCCCTGGGAGTGTCGTGTAAATATTAGCTACGTAGGATGACGAGGATGTAAACTGACTTGATCTTGTGTAAACGCTACATGTTTTGTTATTGTGTACATGATGTATATTATCTGCTGTGTTTCTATGTTTCTTTATGCCACTTTTCTATTATTCTCATTATATGCTTGTTTATTTTACCTGAACGTCCGCAACAAATAAAAAAATAAACTACTCGTAAAAATTTGCATCGCTCTAACAAGGAACAGGCTCAAATATTAAATAATAGATAACAATTATCTTGTATGACCATGGCATACTGGGAGTTGGGTCGTTACAGATGTTAGTCTTGTAGGTTTTCCTGAGTCCTTGTTATGTTAACTGCCTCCAAAGGATGCCCCTGGATCTTTTTTGGTGTAGGTCCTGGGGTTTCCTTTTGTTGCCTGTACTACGCTAGATTATATTGTCCGAGTTGTTTTGCTTTTGTCTGAGATGTTTTTGAGTAATCCAATCTTCTTTTCTTGTTGTAGGACTAGTTTACTGATAAACCACTATTTTATAGTTTATATTGTCTTTAATTGTGTGGTTTTGTCGTGATCCTTACCCACTTATTCATCAATTTAGCATGCATTTAGATTTCCTTCCTGAATTTATTACATGTTTGAAAATTGCTTCCTAGAGACTTTAATTATTTAATTTTAATTCTCCTATATTGCATTCGATGCCGTAATCTGTGTGTCAAGTGTTTCAGCCTTTATAGGGCATGAATGAGACGAAGATTGGAGAGGAAGCTAGCAAAAATGGAAGGAACACAAGAATTTGAGGAGATAACCAGCGAGAAGTGACGCGGTCGCATGGCTCACGTGACCGCGCAAAGGAACGCAAATCGCAGTGACGCGGCCGCATGGCTTGCGCGGCCGTGCGGATTGGGAAACACAAGCAACGCGGTAGCATGGACGACGCGAATGCGTGAAGAGGAAAAGCGCAAGTGACGCGTCTGCATGGATGACGCAATCGCGTGGCATGCGCGATCTGCATAATCTGCAGAATCCGAAACCAGCGATTTTGGACCCTATTTCAGCCCAGTTTTCGGCCTGGAACAGTAGACTAGAGTCAGAGAATATGCAGAAACAACACAGACACATTCATTCAGTAGTTTAGATCTAGTTTTTCACTCTCTTAGGTTTTTCTCTCTAGTTTCTAGAATTTTAATTTTCAATTGGTCTTAGCATTGGAACATTGAGAAGAGTTATTTCCTCATCAAGACTTCATCACTCTAGTTTGTTCTCTTAACTTGGTTTTATTCTTCCATATTCTTTGTTATGTTCAATTTTGTCATTCAGATACTTTTATGATTAATTGATGCAAGGATTATTTCTTTTTAATTTAATTTCAATTCCAATAATCATGTCTTCTTTTAATTCCCTTTCATGTGCCATGGATTCTTTATTTACAATGCGTGAGTAGTTTCATTACTTGATGGGGAATTGATTAAAAGGAACTCTTGAGTTGGAAGGATTGAAGAAAAAAATTTGTAGTTGGGTTAATTGTTGGATTGCTATCCTGTCACCAACGCCAATCCCTTTGAACTAAGTGGGTTGTAACTCGTGAACAGATCTGGCATTCTAACTTATTTGACTTTCCCTTACCTAGTAAATAAAGGATAACCAAACAGAATAACCATTAATTATAAATCAATCTTAAAAAAATCATTCCATCAATGATAGAGATTCTAACCAATCAATTCCCAGTCAAGGCTTTTATTTATATTATTTAAAATTCCTCAATTTAAATCCCAATTTACTTAGCTCAACTTTTTGGAATATCTGATTAATAAAACAGCACACTTTTCTGCAACTCGTTGGGAGACGACCTGGGACTTAAAACTCCCAGTAATTTTAATTTATACTTTCTGTGACATATTTCTAAATTGATAGGCAGATTTTCGGTGAGTTAAGAACTATACTTGCAACATAACCATTTTAATAAATTTTTAATTCACCAGCTTCTACACTCCATCAATTTTTGGCGCCGTTGCCGGGGAGTTGCAATAGAGTGCTAATTTTATTAATTAGAATATATTTACTTGCATTTTATTTAATTTTGCTACTATGAGCTGCATGCTTCTTCCGTCAAATGACACGTTCACTTCCTGATCCGCGCTTGCTAAAATTCGATCCTGAAATTGAAAGAACAATTTCACGAATAAGGTGAGAACAGCGTAGATTAGTCCGCTATGAGGGCGGATTTGAAAGTGAATCTGAGGAAGAAACCAGCCCCCGTTCTACTGATTCGGTTGTTTTACGTGCAGAAAACATGGCAGCTAGAAGAGTTACCATTCAGGAGGAAGGAGCTCCTGATTTTACAATGCAACCGTTTCAAGCGCATCATCCAGCGGTAGCTACGGATTTTGAAATAAAGATCGCACTGCTAAATTTGATGCCCAAGTTTCATGTTCTACCTGCTCAAGAGCCTATCAAGCACTTGAGAGATTTCCAGGCAGCCTGTTCTACTGTCAGGCATGATGGCACTGATGAAACTTCAATTCTGCTGAAAGCTTTTCCATTCTCTCTTGAGGGAAAAGCAAGAGAGTGGTACTACACTCAACCTCTAGCAAATGTATCCAACTGGGATACACTCAGAAAGGAATTTCTGGAGAAATTCTTTCCATCTGAAGTTACTGATAAATTGAGGAAGGATATCTCTACAATTGTTCAGGATGACAATGAGACTCTCTTTGAATACTGGGAGCGCTTCAATAATCTTCTGGAAGCATGCCCCCACCACATGATTGACAAGATCGTGCTACTCAGCTATATCACACAAGGTATGAGGCCCCAAGATAAGACCACATTGGAAAGTGCCAGCAATGGGTCTATGAAGAAGTACAAGACCACTAATGAAGCTTGGCAATTGATCAGTGATTTAGCTGAATCTACTCGGAATCACAGACAGAAGCAAGGCCGTTCAAGGGCCGTTGCAGAAGTATATTCTAGCATAGAGACTGCTGCTCTAAATCGAAGCATCTGTGAGATGACCAACCTGCTGAAGCAAATGTAGTTAAATCAACAAGCTCAGCAAACTCAACTGCAGCAAAACCAACAGCTAGTTCCACAAAAAATTTGCGGAATTTGTGCTGATTACAGCCATTACACTGATGAATGCCCGCAACTCCAACAAGAAAACAACATGGTGGCATCCACTCACAACTTTTATGACCGCCCCAACCAAGGGTACAATCAAAATGGAAATAATAACCATGGATGGCAGGACAATTCAAACCAGAATTGGAGGGACAACAATAATAGGGGAGGCAGAGATAATCAGGGAAATCAGAGGTGGAATAATTACAACAACAGGCAGCAAAATCAACCTTACCGAGCACCTCACCTGAGGCAAAACCAAGGACCACCGAACAATCAGCAGCAAACCTCTCAATTTACTCATTCTTCTATATCTTCTAATGAAGATTTATTACAAGCTTTTGAGAAAAGACAACTGGCCATGGAAAATACCATCGTGAACAGTATTAACGCCAGTCTGAATGGTTTCACCTCTACTCTGCAAGCTTTTATGACATAACTTGGTTCAGCACAAAATTCCAGTAACCAACCTTCAAGCACCACTGGAGTCCCCTCTCAACCATTACCCAATCCAAAGGGAGGCATTAATGCCATCCCCCTGAGGTCCGGAACCACACTGCAGGAGAGGAATCAGGAGGAACCAAGCTCACCAGAATATGCCTCAGCTGAAGAGTTGGTAGAAATCGAAGATGTTGAAGAGGAAGAGGATATACAGGACATAGCTGAAGAAGAGATAGCTCAACCACATGAAGAAGTACAAAAAGGTGCAGGCACCACAAAAAACACTACTCCCATTCCGTTTCCACAACTTGCAAGGAAGCCTAGGAAGCAGTTGGAACCTGATCCTAAAATGGTAGAAATATTTAAAAAGGTTGAGGTAACTGTTCCCCTTTTTGATGTTATTTAGCAGGTACCTAAATATGCAAAGTTTCTAAAAGACTTATGTATCCATAAATACAAAATTAATGAATTAGAAACTATTCCTTTAGGTAGTTCTATATCTGCTTTAATGGGAGGATTACCTGAAAAATGTAGTGATCCAGGTCCTTGCATAGTTAGTTGTACTATTGGTGGTGTAGTACTTTATGATTGCATGTGTGATTTAGGAGCATGTGTCAGTATAATGCCTTTGTCTATATATGATGTTTTAAGGCTCCCTCCCTTAAAATGGTTGGCAGCTCGTTTTGTGTTAGCAGATAAAAGCATTATTACAGTGGCTGGAGTTGCTGAAGATGTTTTGGTGAACATTAAAGGGCTCACATTTCCCACTGATTTTTATATCTTGGAGATGCCCCATAATGATTCAGATAAGCCATCATCAATCCTACTTGGAAGACCATTCCTGAAGACATCAAAATTCAAATTGGATGCTTTTTTAGGGACATACTCCTTTGAAATAGATGGCCGCATAGTAATCTTCAATCTGAATGGAGTCATTGACAACCCCCCAGAAGATCGTTCTATCTTCCAGTGTGATGTCATAGACGAAAGTGTGGCTGAAGTTCAAAAGGAAGAGTTTGAAGAGAGGCACGCTGGACAAGGTCCAAGGGTGGGGACCCTCTTAACTGACAATGAGGACACTTCGCCATTTTCACAAGCCCCAGATAACACAGAGCCTGCCCCTGATCAAAAGTTAGAATTGAAACCTCTCCCTCCACATCTCAAATATGCTTACCTTGAGGATGAGCAGAAGCTTCCTGTTATTATTGCAAGAGAACTGACTTCTCAACAAGAAGAATAGCTACTTGATGTGCTGAGGAAGCATAAGAAGGCAATTGGGTGGAGTTTGGCAGACATAGTGGGAATCAACCCTCAAGTATGCGAGCACAGAATATTTTTAGAAGAGGGAGCAAGACCTGTCCGTCAACCACAAAGAAGATTGAATCCTACCATCTTGGAAGTTGTCAAAAAGGAAGTAACCAGACTATTGGAGGCCGTTATCATATATCCCATTTCAGACAGTGAATGGGTAAGCCCAGTACAAGTGGTGCCCAAGAAGTCCGGAGTCACTACCATGAAGAATGAGCATGGAGAGCTCATAGCAACTAGAGTTCAGAATGCTTGGAGAGTCTGCATTGATTACAGACGTCTCAACCAAGCTACTCGTAAGGATCACTACCCACTTTCATTCATTGATCAAATGCTGGATCGCCTGTCAGGTAAATCACATTATTGCTTTTTAGATGGTTACACAGGTTATTTCCAGATTCATATAGCTCCTGAGGATCAGGAAAAGACTACTTTTACATGTCCTTTTGGGACCTACGCTTATAAGAGAATGCCCTTTGGCTTGTGCAATGCACCAGCTACTTTCCAAAGGTGCATGATGAGTCTTTTCTCTGATCTTATTGAGGACTGTATGGAAGTTTTTATGGACGATTTTAGCGTTTATGGTGATTCTTTTAACCTTTGCTTAGATGGATTATGTAGAGTATTAGATAGATATATTAATACAAACCTTGTACTGAATTTTGAAAAATGCCACTTTATGGTAAAGCAAGGGATTGTATTAGGACATGTGGTATCTAATAATGGCATTTTTGTAGATCCAGCAAAGGTGAATGTTATTTCTAGTTTACCTTACCCCTCTTCTGTGAGGGAAGTCCATTCGTTCCTTTGCCATGCAGGTTTCTACAGGAAATTTATTAAGGACTTTAGTAAGGTGGCACTTCCCCTATCCAGATTACTACAAAAGGATGTTGAGTTTGAGTTCAGTGAGGATTGCAAACAAGCATTTGATAAGCTAAAGACTGCTCTAACTCAAGCTCCAATTGTGAGAGGACCCGACTGGAGCCAGCCATTTGAAATCAAGTGCGATGTTTCCAACCATGCAGTAAGAGCAGCGTTGGCTCAGCGTGAAGGTAAGAATCCTTTTGTTATTGCCTATGCGTCTAAGACTTTAGACACTGCCCAGTCCAATTATACTACTACTGAGAAAGAGCTACTTGCTATTGTTTTTGCTCTGGATAAATTCCGGGCTTATTTACTTGGTACTAGGGTAGTAGTGTATTCGGACCATGCAGCTCTAAAGTATCTATTGGCTAAAAAGGAATCCAAACCAAGACTTATACGTTGGATACTGCTGTTACAAGAATTTGATTTAGAAATCAAGGATAGGAGTGGTAATCAAAATTTAGTAGCAGACCACTTGAGTCGCTTTGAACATAATAAGGATGATTCTACTCCTATAGATGATAATTTTCCTTTTGACAACCTGCAAGCAGTATCTGAAGTAGTCCCTTGGTATGCACCTGTTGCTAATTATTTAGTTAGCCGCACATTTCCTCCACATTTTTCTAAACGTCAAAGAGACAAGCTGAAAAGCGAGTCTAAATATTATATATGGGATGACCCATATTTATGGAGATGTGGCGCTGACCAGATAATTAGACGTTGTGTACCTCAATCAGAATTCCAGTCCATTTTAGAGGCCTGTCACTCATCTAAGAGTGGAGGACATTTTGGCCCTCAACGAACAGCTAGAAAGATCTTAGACTGTGGATTCTGGTGGCCTACTCTTTTTAGAGATGCTGCTGAGTTTTGTAAATCTTGTCACCCATGCCAGAAATTTGGTAACATATCCAAGAGAGATGAGATGCCTCAACAATATATGCTTTTCTGTGAAATTTTTGATGTTTGGGGCATTGACTTCATGGGTCCATTTCCAAATTCTAGTGGATATTTTTATATATTGCTAGCTGTAGATTATGTTTCCAAATGGGTGGAAGCAATTCCTACCCGCACTGATGATGCTAACACTATTGTTTCCTTTGTGAGAAACCATATTATACACGAGCGATCGTGAGCGATCAAGGCACCCATTTTTATAACAGGAGACTAACAGGATTGATGAAGAAGCATGGGATAATCCATAAAGTTGCAATAGCTTACCATCCCCAAACTAATGGGCAAGCCGAGGTGTCAAACAGAGAAATTAAACGTATCTTACAAAAGATAGTAAAGCCTCACAGAAAAGACTGGAGCACCAGACTACAAGATGCACTGTGGGCATATAGAATAGCATACAAGACACCCATTGGGATGAGTCCCTACCGCTTAGTATATGGAAAAGCTTGTCATCTCCCAGTTGAAATCGAACACAGAGCCTTCTGGGCAGTTAAAGAGTGCAACATGGAAATTGAGAAGGCCGGAGCTGAAAGGAAGTTGCAACTGTAGGAACTGGAGAACCTTCGCCTAGAAGCTTATGAGAACTCCAGAATATATAAGGAAAAGATGAAAGCTGTGCATGATCAAAACATCAAGAAGAGAGAGTTCCAACTTGGAGATTTTGTTCTCCTTTACAAATCTCAACTGAGGCTCATGCCTAGTAAGTTGAGATCAAAATGGGAAGGTCCATACAGAGTAGAGAAGGCTGAACCGTACGGAGTTTATCACCTAAGCCATCCTTCAAGCTCTGAACTTATTAAGGTTAATGGACACCGCCTGAAGCTGTACCATGGTGAGAAGGTGCAGAAAAGCAAGGAGCTTGAGATCTTCCACTTGGAAGATCCCCACATAGCAACAGATTGAGCTAGTGGAGCGTCCAACTTACGGACGTTAAAGCAAAGTGCTTGGTGGGAGACAACCCACCGCGGTATGATCGTTCTTTTCTTCACTTTTAGTTTTTCTTCTTTAAATAACTCTTCTCTTTATTAGTGCTTTCGTGCTCTTTCAATTACATGTCTTTATCTTTTCTTAAAAAACAAAAATTTTGCCATGCGACGCAATCGCACCAGCGACGCGTCCGCGTGGCAGGGGGAGTAAAGAAAAAAAAATGAACAGAAAGTTACGTAGGAGCAGCGCTGGAGTCGTGCCAAAGGCACAAATTATTCCACGCGACCGCGTCGCATGGAAATCATGGCCTCCCACGCGGCCGCGTGCCCTGCATTTTCGACGTCAAAGGGTGCACAATGCTATATTGTGCGAGAGTAGTGCTGGATTGGTGCTGGAAGCATAATCCTTGTCACGCGACCGCGTCGCCGACGCGGCCGTGTCAATTATTTTCTGATGCACACTCACGCGATCGCGTGACCCACGCGATCGCGTCACCCAATTTTGGCAATTAAAATGAATCGAACAGAGAGTTGTGCTGGAGCGAGGCTGCACTCGCGCCAGCAGCGCAACACGGGTCACGCGACCGCGTGACTGACGCGATCGCGTCGTCTTACCTGATCCGCAACCACGCGAACGCGTGCCTTCCGCGGCCGCGTCGCATGCGCTGCACAGCTCAACCCAATAGCCAACTTATCTTATCTTTCTCTCCTCCAATTCCTACTTTTTCTTTTCCCCCTTCTTTCTTCTTTCTCCCTTCCCCCTTCTACCTCACCTTTCACTCTCTCTCTCTCCCCCCTCCATTAACAAGGTTTTACCTTCTTCTTCCTTCTTCTCTTTTCCATCATTCTTATTATATTATGTATATATATTATTATTTTCTTTTTCTTTTCTTTTTCTTTTCAAATCCTTCTTTTTCTTTCTTCTTCTTCTTTTCTTTTTACATGGTGTTAGAAACCTTTTGAGTCATTATTTATCATTATATGCTTGTGGATTCTTGCCAATTGTTTGACAATTATTTTTCTCCTATTTAAGGGATTGCTTGCATGTTTCTCTTCATATTTTCTATACCCTATTTACCATGCATGCTATATGTTTGTGAAAAAGCTCATGTGGCATTATGCACTTCTCTATGTTGCTATACTATTCAATGCTTGCTTTTCACAACTTTTCCTTGTTAATTTTATTAATTAGATTTAATTGTCAATACAAACGTGACAGTTTGTTACAAATGGTAATCTAAACTGGACATTGTATGTTTGATATATGCTATTCATGTCTTTGCCTGCATGCCAATAGACCTCTTGCATTCCATTGTCCTACATGCACTTGCTATATTTCCATTAACGTGCTTTTCACATGTAATCCGGACCATATGTTAATGCCATTTATCTTTATTGTGCATTGACTATCACTTACAATACCCTCTTCCTTGCTCTATCTCTTTGAATTTAATTTCCTTTCTCTTCCCTTCTTTCAGGATGGCCACCAAGAAAGGAAAAGAGAAAGCTACTTCCAAACCTCCAGCAAGAAGAGGAACTAAAAGAGCATTAGTGGCAGAGCCTTCTTCAACCGCAGTCAAGCCCTCAACAAACAGAGTTAAAAGGATAATAAAGGTTGACGACAAGGAGAAAGCCTTTCCAGCAAAGGACACTACGCGATTTCCCAATCGCTACTGTAAGCAGATGTTCCCTATCCTAGCAGAAAGGAACTATAACAATGAATATCTTCTTATCCTCCCGTCCAATATTACCACCTTTGTTGAGCCGCAAATTGAGCGAAGGCAATGGGGTTTCCTACGGAGACAGCCAAGGCAGGTCAATCTTTCTTGGGTAGTTGAGTTCTACTCCAACTTCTACATACCAACCCTGCAGTCTGTTTATGTCCGGCAGAAGCAAGTCCCTAACACAGAAGAGGCCATTCAGCAAGTTCTGAGTTTTCCCCCTATTCCAGTAGGAATGGACGCTTTTCAAGAAGCCACCCTTCAGCGCCAAAGATACCAATTTGACTGGGACTCCGTTCTCGGAGTCATCGCTTTACCTGGCAGCCATTGGATCTACGGATACCACCGCAACCGCCCTAAGGGAATCTTGGCTTCCGCACTTACCTTGGAGGCTCACGTATGGGCACAGATCATGTCCCATTATGTCTTTCCAAGCACTCATGAGTCCTTCTTCACTACGGACATGGTTGTTCTACTATGGTGCATCCTTACAGACCAACCTCTGGATCTCTCAAGACACATCCGGCATGCTATGAAGCATGTACAAATCGCGGGCAACTTACCTTACCCTGCCTTGGTCTCAAATCTTGTCTCAGCAGCCGGAGTCTCCTGTAGAGCTGGGGACATCAAAGCCATGCTTCCACGGGATGATCAATATGTGGAGTGCAGAAGCTGGTGAATTAAAAATTTATTAAAATGGTTACATTGCAAGTATTAGCATCATCAGTGCGGGTAGGAATTGCTTCCACGCATTTGGAAACATAATCTACAGCTAACAATATATAAAAATATCCACTAGAATTTGGAAATGGACCCATGAAGTCAATGCCCCAAACATCAAAAATTTCACAGAAAAGCATATATTGTTGAGGCATCTCATCCCTCTTGGATATGTTACCAAATTTCTGGCATGGGTGACAAGATTTACAAAACTCAGCAGCATCTTTAAAAAGAGTAGCCCACTAGAATCCACAGTCTAAGATCTTTCTAGCTGTTCGTTGAGGGCCAAAATGTCCTCCACTCTCAGATGAGTGACAGGCCTCTAAAATGGACTGAAATTATGATTGAGGTACACAACGTCTAATTATCTGGTCAGCGCCACATCTCCATAAATATGGGTCATCCCATATATAATATTTAGACTCGCTTTTCAGCTTGTCACTTTGATGTTTAGAAAAATGTGGAGGAAATGTGCGGCTAACTAAATAATTAGCAATAGGTGCATACCAAGGGACTACTTCAGATACTGCTTGCAGGTTGTCAAAAGGAAAATTATCATTTATAAGAGTAGAATCATCCTTAATATGTTCAAACTCTTGTAACAGCAGTATCCAACGTATAAGTCTTGGTTTGGATTCCTTTTTAGCCAATAGATACTTTAGAGCTGCATGGTCCGAGTACACTACTACTCTAGTACCAAGTAAATAAGCCCGGAATTTATCCAGAGCAAAAACAATAGCAAGTAGCTCTTTCTCAGTAGTGGTATAATTGGACTGGGCAGTGTCTAAAGTCTTAGACGCATAGGCAATAATAAAAGGATTTTTACCTTCACGCTGAGCTAGTGCTGCTCCTACTGCATGGTTGGAAGCATCGCACATGATTTCAAATGGCTGGCTCCAATCGGGTCCTCTCACAATTGGAGCTTGAGTTAGAGCAGTCTTTAGCTTATCAATGCTTGTTTGCAATCCTCACTAAACTCGAACTCAATATCCTTTTGTAGTAATCTGGATAAGGGAAGTGCCACCTTACTAAAGTCCTTAATAAATCTCCTGTAGAAACCTGCATGGCCAAGGAACGAACGGACTTTCCTCACAGAAGAGGGGTAAGGTAAACTAGAAATAACATTCACCTTTGCTGGGTCTACAGAAATGCCATTATTAGATACCACATGTCCCAATACAATCCCTTACTTTACCATAAAGTGGCATTTTTCGAAATTCAATACAAGGTTTGTATTAATACATCTATCTAATACTCTAGATAATCCATCTAAGCAAAGGTTAAAGAATCACCATAAACGCTAAAATCGTCCATAAAAACTTCCATACAGTCCTCAATAAGATTAGAGAAAAGACTCATCATGCACCTTTGGAAAGTAGCTGGTGCATTGCACAAGCCAAAGGGCATTCTCTTATAAGCGTAGGTCCCAAAAGGACATGTAAAAGTAGTCTTTTCCTGATCCTCAGGAGCTATATGAATCTGGAAATAACCTGTGTAACCATCTAAAAAGTAATAATGTGATTTACCTGACAGGCGATCCAGCATTTGATCAATGAATGGAAGTGGGTAGTGATCCTTACGAGTAGCTTGGTTGAGACGTCTGTAATCAATGCAGACTCTCCAAGCATTCTGAACTCTAGTTGCTATGAGCTCTCCATGCTCATTCTTCATGGTAGTGACTCTGGACTTCTTGGGCACCACTTGTACTGGGCTTACCCATTCACTGTCCGAAATGGGATATATGATAACGACCTCCAATAGTCTGGTTACTTCCTTTTTGACAACTTCCAAGATGGTAGGATTCAATCTTCTTTGTGGTTGACGGACAGGTCTTGCTCCCTCTTCTAAAAATATTTTGTGCTCGCATATTTGAGGGTTGATTCCCACTATGTCTGCCAAACTCCACCCTATTGCCTTCTTATGCTTCCTCAACACATCAAGTAGCTGTTCTTCTTGTTGAGAAGTCAGTTCTCTTGCAATAATAACCGGAAGCTTCTGCTCAACCTCAAGGTAAGCATATTTGAGATGTGGAGGGAGAGGTTTCAATTCTAACTTTTGATCATGGACAGGCTCTGGGTTATCTGGGGCTTGTGAAAATGGCGAAGTGTCCTCATTGTCAGTTAAGAAGGTCCCCACACTTGGACCCTGTCCAGTGTGCCTCTCTTTAAACTCTTCCTTTTGAACTTCAGCCACACTTTCGTCTATGACATCACACT
>NC_029781.3:61372909-61378306 GCF_000817695.3 Arachis duranensis
TGGAATGGGAGTAGTGTTTTCTGTGGTGCCTGCACCTTTTTGTGTCTCTTCCTGTGGTTAAGCTATCTCTTCTTCAGCTATGTCCTGTATATCCTCTTCCTCTTCAACATCTTCGATTTCTACCACCTCTTCAACTGAGGCGTATTCTGGTGAGCTTGGTTCCTCCTGATTCCTCTCTTGCAGTGTGGTTCCAGACCTCAGGATGGTGGCATTAATTCCTCCCTTTGGATTGGGTAATGGTTGAGAGGGGATTCCAGTGGTGCTTGAAGGTTGGTTACTGGAATTTTGTGCTGAGCCAAGTTGTGTCATAAAAGCTTGTAGAGTAGAGGTGAAACCATTCAGATTGGCGTTAATACTGTTCACGATGGTATTTTTCATGGCCAGTTGTCTTTTCTCAAAAAGTTTGTAATAATTCTTCATTAGAAGATACAGAAGAATGAGTAAATTGAGAGGTTTGCTGTTGATTGTTCGGTGGTCCTTGGTTTTGCCTTAGGTGAGGTGCTCGGTAAGGTTGATTTTGCTGCCTGTTGTTGTAATTATTCCACCTCTGATTTCCCTGATTATCTCTACCTCCCCTATTATTGTTATCCCTCCAATTCTGGTTTGAATTGTCCTACCATCCATGGTTATTATTTCCACTTTGATTGTACCCTTGGTTGGGACGGTCATAGAAGTTGTGAGTGGATGCCACCATGTTGTCTTCTTGTTGGAGCTGCAAGCATTCATCAGTGTAATGGCTGTAATCAGCACAAATTCCGTAAATTCTTTGTGGAACTAGTTGTTGGTTTTGCTGCGGTTGAGTTTGCTGAGCTTGTTGATTTAACTACATTTGCTTCAGCAGGTTGGTCATTTCACAGATGCTTCGATTTAGAGCAGCAGTCTCTATGCCAGAAGATACTTCTGCAATGGCCCTTGAACGGCCTTGCTTCTGTCTATGGTTCCGAGTAGATTCAGCTAAATCACTGATCAATTGCCAAGCTTCATCAGTGGTCTTGTACTTCTTCATAGACCCATTGCTGGCACTTTCCAATGTGGTCTTAGCTTGGGGTCTCATACCTTGTGTGACATAGCTGAGTAGCACGATCTTGTCGATCATGTGGTAGGGGCATGCTTCCAGAAGATTATTGAAGCGCTCCCAGTATTCAAAGAGAGTCTCATTGTCATCCTGGACAATTGTAGAGATATCCTTCCTTAGTTTATCAGTAACTTCAGATGGGAAGAATTTCTCCAGGAACTCCTTTCTGAGTGTATCCCAGTTGGATACGTTTGCTAGAGGTTGAGTGTAGTGATGACATGTCATCATATACCTATCTTTCTATGCTTTTTCATACAAGAAATTGATGATTAGTGGTTAAATATTGCATTCTTTTGTGCTTAATTGGAAGATTTCCTTGATCTTTTAATTTTATAAATGTTGTAGGAAATAAGAAGAAAAAGAAGCAAAGAAGCACAAAAAAAGAGGAAAAAAAGAGCTTTGGAGCACACTTTGAAGTTGGAGCACACTTTGGAGGCTTAGGCCACGCTTTTAAAAGCGTGGCCCATGACCAAATTAAAGAAGAAAACAACCAGCACGCACACTGCCCTGCCCTTGCCAAGGGCAGGGCAGAATCATGATGAAACAAAGTGAGGATGGAGCAAATTTTCGCTAAGTTAAAATCTGGCCGCTCACAGCATGACCATACCTACTTCAAAGGGCTCTAACTTGAGCTACAGACGTCCGATTGATGTGCTTTTAGTTGCGTTGGAAAGCTGACATTCAGAGCTTTCCAACGATATATAGCAATCCATATTTGCAGTACAATTGAGGCAGGAACGAAAGGCATCTTTAAGGGCCAAAAATAAGCGAAAATAAACCAATGTGCTTCCACCAAGGCTCGAAGAGGGAGACACAAGGAAACCAAGGAAGTCTGCCCTCAAGGAGAGCAGAGTGCCCTCTTGGAGGGCAATGTCGTGTTCTCTTCATGAAAATTCAAGGAAAAATTGTAACAACTTCCTCCACCAAGTTTCGAACACAAGACCTCTAGGAAGTCAAGCCTTAGGCGTGAATTAGGTGCCAAGAAGAAAAAGCCAAGCAATGCACTCCATGGGATTCGAACTTGGCACTCCCCAAGGAAAGCTTGCGCTGCCCACAATGAGGGCAGGGCAGCATTCCGTGGTGCATGGCACGCACATCCTTGGCACGGCCAGCACGCACAATTGGTGCGCAGCAAGGGAATTTCGGCCAGCAACAAATGCGCACCATGTCAACTCTGCCCTGCCCTCCACAAGGGCAGGGCAGCATCCTGATGCTTCCAAGCCTTGGCACGCTAGTTGGATCCTTACACAAGGCTTCCCTGCTCTGCCCTCCACAAAGGCAGGGCAGCCTCCTGGGAGCAACATGGGCCAAAATTCAACCAAAATTTCATTTAAATTCAATTCTTCTCCAAATTGAATCAAGGCCAACCAAACCCATTTCTCCTCAAATCCAAAAGCAAGCAAAGCCCACATCATCACTCAAAGGCACATGGATCAATTAAATTAGGATTTTCATTTTTGTAATTTGTTTTAATTTCATTTTCATTTTTCATTTTGTAAAGCCTATATAAAGGCATCAATAGGAGCTGAATCGGGGAGGCTTGCTCCATTAGGGAGTAGTAGTAGTTGATAGCTCTCTCTTTGAGTTTTCATTTTCTGTTTTGAATCTTGGGTGGAGATTGGAAGAAATTCTGTTTTCATTCTCCATCTACAACTTCTCTTGTTCTTCTTCTGCAAACTTTCAAGTGAATTGTGATTTGAATCAAAGTTTTCTTCATTGCTTTCATCTTTAATTTTCTTGCATCTTGTTTGCTGTTGGATCAAGGAAGGGATTGAGATCTAGACTTGTTTTCTAGTCTCTTTGATTCCCTGAGATCTTCATTTGTCTCTTTAAATTGCACAATTGAGCTTAATTACATTCTGTGTTGCTTTTTCAAGCAATTTTCCATTTCTATTTAAATCTGCTGCACTTATTTCATCTTTTACTTCTCTGCTTGATTGCTCTTTACATTTTCTTGTTGAATATTAAATTTTTTGCACCCAATCCCCTTTACATTTAATGCAATTTACTTTTCGTGTAATTTAAGTTTCAGCTATTTTACTTTCTTGCACTTTAAGTTTTATGCAATTTTACTTTCTGCAACTTTAAATTTCCTGTCATTTACAATTCTGTTGGCTATATTTCATCCAATATCCCTTCAATATTAGCTTGACTAAACTAATCACCCACTAAAGTTGCTTGATCCATCAATCCCTGTGGGATCGACCTCACTCTTGTGAGTTATTACTACTTGATGCGACCCGGTATACTTGTCGGTTGGATTTGTGTGTTGGAAATTCGTTTTTCCACAAAAACACCATCAAGTTTTTGGCGCCGTTGCCGGGGATTGATTAGATCAACAATGATTAAGTGGGTGAGAAGTCTAGATCAAGCATTTTCTTTGTTTTTGTTCTCTGTTATAAGTTGAAACCAAGGTGTTTGTGTTTTTGTTTGTTCTCTGTTTTAAATTGATAGCAAGGTGTTTGAGCTATTGCCTCACTAAGAAATTCTTTCTCTGTGACATGAATTTCGAATTTCATTGATGTTTACAAAATACAAATGGAGTTCAACTCATCTTATGGTCCAACAAAATTTTATGGGATATTGCCCACCATCACCAACCTCTAATGATGGCTGGGAATACCACCAAGAGAATACACATTCTGAGCACTCCAATCCATGGAGAAATGCTTCAGAACCACAAGATGAGAAGGAAAATCAAAGGGGATATTTCTCACTACCACAAAATGATTCAAGTCATTATTGTCATGGTGGCTGGGAGTATAACCAAGAAACTGCAAATTCTGAGCAGTCAAGTCTAATGAGAAATTGCCCAACCTCACCCTCCAGTTCTACATTTGAAAATTCTTCATCAATTAACTATGCCTCAACACAAAATCCATCCTAAGACTCACAACCAACACAAACTTCCACGAGCCAAAGACTCTCAATGCTTAAGTCCAGGTTCAACATACTTGTGGAGAAACAACAACAATCTTCGAGAGAACAAGAAATCCTTTCTCAGGAGACGGATGAGCAATTGGAGGACACAGAGAAACACTTAGAACTACTAAGCAAGGAAAATGAAGACCAATTGATGGATGTGAAGGATGAAGTGGAAGAACAAGAAAGTGAGGAGGACAATCAAGGACGTCCAAACTCAAGTGAAGCAGAAAATCACATGAAGGAAGGGCTCATAGAACCATCATTTCAAAAGGCTCTGGATGAAGATCAAACTCCAATAATCATACAGCAACCATGACTTAAAATCAAAGAAGTGAAGGCAACTAGCAAGAGCACCAATTCTGTCCCAAATCCAGCAAGCAAGATCAATCAAGTCATTTGCAAAAGGAAGCTTGCTGAGGAGAGGCCAAGACAGGGGACACTAGCTGAATCTTCACCCCTCTTGAGGTCATTCCTCTTAACAAACTGGAAGAAGAGGAAGAAAGTGAAGAACAACATGTCAAGCTAATGACACTAAAAGAGCACTTGTTGGGAGGTAACCCAACCGTAGGTAACATTTCTTCTCTACTTTGTTTTCTTTCTGTGCTTTATTTAAATTCAATAAATTGGCATATGGTTACATTCTAAGTTTGGTGTTGCCCTGCAACAAACTATTTTCCATCATCATGGATGATTGCATCAATTTTACATGGAAGTCTCACACTAAGATTCTAAGTTTGGTGTGCCACTTAATTTTCTATGCAAGTAATCCAACAACACCACTTGTTTGCATAATCACAATGCCTCTGTAGTTTTATTTCTCTCTTTTGATTTAACACTTTTTCATTCTATTTAGTTATTTTTCTGTTTTTTCTAATGCTTTCCTCTAGTTTGCTTATTAACTGTCTTTGTTAATATATTACCAAGAGATCCTTATTCATGACAGATTCTTGGCTTGGTGATTGTACTTAACAAATAACAGTTTCATTTGCTTAGTTTTAATTTAAATAAAACGCACCCTGTCACGGCACGGCTATCCATCTGTCGGTTCTCGATCAGGCCGGAATAGAATCAAGTGATTCTTTTGCGTCTATCACTAACGCCCCACCCTCAGGAGTTGGAAGCACGTTGGTGCACGAAATTGCAATAACACTTTTGCAATCCCGCACAACTAACCAGCAAGTGTACTGGGTCGTCCAAGTAATACCTTGCGTGAGCAAGGGTCGATCCCACAGAGATTGTCGGCTTGAAGCAAGCTATGGTTATCTTGTAAATCTTAGTCAGGATATCAGAAACTATCAGGATTGATTGTGAAAAGTGAAAGAACATGAAATGATTACTTGTTTTGCAGTAATGGAGAATAGGTTGAGGTTTGGAGATGCTCCATCTTCTGAATCTCT
>NC_029781.3:61378406-61378557 GCF_000817695.3 Arachis duranensis
ATACTAAAAACTAACTAGATTATACTAAAAACATACTAAAAACAATGCCAAAAAGCATACAAATTATCCGCTCATCACACGTCACAGTCATTCAATCATTGAATCCTACTCAGAATACCACAGACAAGGTTAGACCTTCCGGATTCTCTTA
>NC_029781.3:61378859-61379501 GCF_000817695.3 Arachis duranensis
TAGAAGAACAGTAGTAATTGCATTAATACTCGAGGTACAGCAGAGCTCCACACCTTAATCTATGGTGTGTAGAAACTCCACCGTTGAAAATACATAAGAACAAGGTCTAGGCATGGCCGAATGGCCAGCCTCCCAATGATCTAAGAACTAGATGTCCAAAGATGATCAAAAGATTTAAATTGATCCAAAGATGAAAATACAATAGTAAAAGGTCCTATATATAGAGAACTAGTAGCCTAGGGTGTACAGAGATGAGTAAATAACATAAAAATTCACTTCCGGGCCCACTTGGTATGTGCTTGGGCTGAGCAATGAAGCATTTTCGTGTAGAGACTCCTCTTGGAGTTAAACGCCAGCTTTGGTGCCAGTTTGGGCGTTTAACTCCCATTCTTGTACCAGTTCCGGCGTTTAACGCTGGAATTCCTGAGGGTGACTTTGAACGCTGGTTTGGGCCATCAAATCTTGGAAAAAATATGGACTATCATATATTGCTGGAAAGCGCAGGATGTCTACTTTCCAACGCCGTTGAGAGCGCGCCAATTGGGCTTCTGTAGCTCCAGAAAATCCACTTTGAGTGCAGGGAGGTCAGAATCCAACAGCATCTGCAGTCCTTTTTAGTCTCTGAATCAGATTTTTGCTCAA
>NC_029781.3:61379700-61379944 GCF_000817695.3 Arachis duranensis
AATAATGCCAAAAAGCGTACAAATTATCCGCTCATCACAACACCAAACTTAAATTGTTGCTTGTCCTCAAGCAACTGAAAACCAAACAAGATAAAAAGAAGAGAATATGCAATGAATTCCAAAAACATCTATGAAGATCAGTATTAATTAGATGAGCGGGGCTTTTAGCTTTTTGCCTCTGAACAGTTTTTGCATTTCACTTTATCCTTTGAAATTCAGAATGATTGGCTTCTTTAGGAACTCA
>NC_029781.3:61380604-61380937 GCF_000817695.3 Arachis duranensis
ATGGAGTGTTCTTGATGCTCCACCCTTAGTTGTCCCATGTTGGAACTCAATTCTCCTAGGGAGGTGTTTAGTTGCTCCCAATAGTTTTGTGGAGGAAAGTGCATCCCTTGAGGCATCTAAGGGATCTCATGATGAGTGGGGTCTCTTGTGTGCTCCATCCTCTTCTTAGTGATGCGCTTGTCCTCATCAATAGGGATGTCTCCCTCTATGTCAACTCCAACCGAATAACAGAGGTGACAAATGAGATGAGGGAAGGCTAACCTTGCCAAGGTAGAGGACTTGTCTGCCACCTTATAAAGTTCTTGGGATATAACCTCATGAACTTCTACTTCC
>NC_029781.3:61380942-61381212 GCF_000817695.3 Arachis duranensis
GGGATATCACCTCATGAACTTCTATTTCTTCTCCAATCATGATGCTATGAATCATGATAGCCCGGTCTATGGTAACTTCGGACCGGTTGCTATTGGGAATGATTGAGCGTTGGATAAACTCCAACCATCCTCTAGCCATGGGTTTGAGGTCATGCCTTCTCAATTGAACCGACTTCCCTCTTGAATCTCTCTTCCATTGGGCGCCCTCTTCACAAATAACTGTGAGGACTTGGTCCAACCTTTGATCAAAATTGACCCTTCTAGTGTAAG
>NC_029781.3:61385183-61386509 GCF_000817695.3 Arachis duranensis
GAAAAAAAATTGATTTGAAAACAAAATCTTCCCTCTTGTGCCATCCTGGCGTTAAACGCCCAGAATGGTGCACATTCTGGCGTTTAACGCCCAAAACACTACCTTTTTGGGCGTTAAATGCCCAACCAGGTACCCTGGCTGGCGTTTAAACGCCAGTCTATCCTTCTTCACTGGGCGTTTTGAATGCCCAGCTTTTTCTGTGTAATTCCTCTTCTGTATGTTTTGAATCTTCAATTCTCTGTATTATTGACTTGAGAAGACACAAATTAAATATATTTTTGGATTTTTAATATTAAGGAAAAATCAAAATGCAACAAGAATCAAATAACAATGCATGCAAGACACCAAACTTAGCAGTTTGTATACTACTGACACTAATGAGAATGCATATGAGACAAACAAAACACTCAAGTCAAGAGAATTTAAAGATTAGAGTAAGAAATCATCAAGAACATCTTGAAGATCACTAAGACACATGAATGAATGCATGCAATTGACACCAAACTTAACATGAGACACTAGACTCAAACAAGAAATATTTTTGGATTTTATGACTTTGTAAAATTTTTTTTGTGATTTTCGAAAATTAAGTGGAAAAAGAAGGTAAAGGTATCAAAATTCTTAATGAGAACTCCAGGAATCATGCAATTTTTAGTCTAAGACTCCGGTCTAGGAATTAGACATGGCTTCACAGCCAGCTAAGCTTTCAAGGAAAGCTTCGGTCTAAAACACTAGACATGGCCAATGGCCAGCCAAGCCTTAGCAGATCACTGCTCCAACAGCAAGATTGATAAAAATCAACAAGCTCTTGTGATGATAAGTTGAAACCTCGGTCCAATGAAATTAGACATGGCTTCACAGCCAGCCAGACTTCAACAAATCATCATGAAACTCTAGAATTCACCTTCAAGAATTCCGAAAAAAATACCTAATCTAAGCAACAAGATGAACCGTCAGTTGTCCAAACTAACCAATCCCCGGCAACGGCGCCAAAAACTTGGTGGACGAAATTGTGATCAATACTTTTCACAAATCAAATAATCCCCGGTGATGAAACCAAAAACTTGGTGTTCAATACCATGGCATAAACACAACTTCGCACAACTAACCAGCAAGTGTTCTGGGTCGTCCAAGTAATAAACCTTACGCGAGTAAGGGTCGATCCCATAGAGATTGTTGGTATGAAGCAAGCTATGGTCACCTTGTAAATCTCAGTCAGGCAAACTCAAATGGGTATGGTGATAAACGCATATAACATAAAGATAAAGATAGAGATGCTTATGTAATTCATTAGTAGGAATTTCAGATAAGCGTATGAAGACGCCT
>NC_029781.3:61388362-61410880 GCF_000817695.3 Arachis duranensis
TCTTTGCTTTGTTTAAATTCAATAAATTGGCATATGGTTACATTCTAAGTTTGGTGTTGTCATGCAACACATTGTTTTCAATCTTTTTGGATGATTGCATCAAATCAAAAAATGAAAGTGACACACCAAGATTCTAAGTTTAGTGTGCCACCTATTTTTCTATGCAAATCATTCAGCAACATCACTTGTCTGCATAACCATAATGTCTTTGCAGTGTTAATTTTCTTTTGGTTTGATATTTTGTTATTCTATTTACTTTAGTTAATTCTTTGTTTTTAATGCTTTCATTTTAGCTTGCTTATTTACTGTGTTTGTTAATACATTACCAAGAGAGCTTTATTAATGACAGATTCTTAGTCTTTTATTAACTGTTTCGTTAATACATCACCAAGAGATCCTTATTCATGACAAATCTTGGCTTTGTGATTGTATTCAACAAATAACAGTTTCTTTTGTTTAGTTTTAGTTCAAATAAATTGACATATGGTTGCATTCTAAGTTTGGTGTTGCTATGCAACAAAATTTGGTTCTAATTCTTACTAGATACTTGCATTAATTTCAAGTGAAAAGTGTCACACTAAGTTTGGTGTGCCACTTATATTTTTTTATGCAATGTATCATGCACACCATCTTATGTTTGCAATCATAGTGTTTTTATTTCTCCGTGCCTTGATTGTTATCCTCAATTTTGCTTGCTTGAAACACATGTAATGCTAACATTTCATTGCATAAGACATTCATGATCCATCTTAGCCCCATAGCCATTGTTCTAATTGTTGCTTGAGAATGAGCAAGCACTCTAAGTTTGGCAAGGGAAAGGAAAGAATTGGAGAAAAAGGACAACAATAATGAAGATGAACTACAAGGTTGTAGAGTTCCTTTTCTTCTCATTTATTTCCAGCACTTAAATTACATGATTGTCTTCATCTTTTCTGTTTACATGTGTGTATGAATAAAGCATAGCTTGAATCTTGATTTGTAATATGTTGCTGTGGCATTATAACTACCAACTTGGGCTTTGTGAATTCAAAAGCAATAAAGTATCATGATCATAAACAAACAAGGCATTAAAGAATATTTTAGCATGTGCATACAAGTATTGGAAAGCTAGTATGATTAATTGTTGCTCAATTGCATTGGATTTTATTTAATTGAAGTTTTTCATCTAGTACATTTTGTGAAATCTCTTGAAATCATGAAAACCTTGAAGAAGCAAATACAATTAAAGCAACAAAAGAAAAAGGGAAAGAATGAGAAAGCTGAAGGCTCTGAGTACCAATGGCAATTTATTTGCTAAGTGCTTGTGGTGTTTATGTATCAAGCCAAATGCTTGAAAACAAAACACTTAGAAGTCAAGGCTAGGCTCAGGTGCAAAAGCACTCCCTCAAAGCTCAAGGCTCTGAGCATCAATGATTAGAGAGTCAAGAAAAGAAAAAAAAATGATGAGCTTAATGAAGTCCTCTCATTAAATGCTTGTGGTGCTTATGTATCAAGTGGTAATACTTGAAAACAAAGCATTTAGAAGTCGTAGCTTTGTTATCAACTCATGGGGCAAAGCACCCAAAAGGAGAAGCTAAAAATAAATAAATCAAAAGCTTGTTTCAAGGAAGAATTATAAGAAAAAGATTTCATAAAATGAGCTAGATAGAAGCATCAATCATTTACATTTATTTTGTGATTGAAGCATGCATAGAAAACTAGCTAACCATGAACATTGAGTCGCTATTCTTCTTACCTTCTGAAGTTGGAGCACACTTTGGAGCCTTAGGCCACGCTTTTAAAAGCGTGGCCCATGACCAAATCAAAGGTGAATAAGCAATCAGCGCACACTGCCCTGCTCTTGCCAAGGGCAGGGCAGAATCATGATGAAACAAAGTGAGGTTGGAGCAAATTTTCGCTAAGTTAAAATCTGGCCGCTCACAGCATGACCATGCCTACTTCAAAGGGCTATAACTTGAGCTACAGATGTCCGATTGATGTGCTTTCCATTGCGTTGGAAAGCTGACATTCAGAGCTTTCCAACGATATATAGCAATCCATATTTGGCGTACAATTGAGGCAGGAACGAAAGGCATCTTTAAGGGCAAAAAATAAGCGAAAATAAACCAATGTGCTTCCACCAAGGCTCGAAGAGGGAGACACAAGGAAACCAAGGAAGTCTGCCCTCAAGGAGAGCAGAATGCCCTCTTGGAGGGCAATGTCGTGTTCTCTTCATGAAAATTCAGGGAAAAATTGCAACAACTTCCTCCACCAAGTTTCGAACACAAGACCTCTAGGAAGCCAAGCCTTAGGCGTGAATTAGGTGCCAAGAAGAAAAAGCCAAGCAATGCACTCCATGGGATTCGAACTTGGCACTCCCCAAGGAAAGCTTGCACTGCCCACAATGAGGGCAGGGCAGCATTCCGTGGTGCATGGCACGCACATCCTTGGCACGGCCAGCACGCACAATTGGTGCGCAGCAAGGGAATTTCGGCCAGCAACAAATGCGCACCATGGCAACTCTGCCCTGCTCTCCACAAGGGCAGGGCAGCATCCTGATGCTTCCAAGCCTTGGCACGCTAGTTGGATCCTTACACAAGGCTTCCCTGCTCTGCCCTCCACAAAGGCAGGGCAGCCTCCTGGGAGCAACATGGGCCAAAATTCAACCAAAATTCCATTTAAATTCAATTCTTCTCCAAATTGAATCAAGGCCAACCAAACCCATTTCTCCTCAAATCCAAAGCAAGCAAAGCCCACATCATCACTCAAAGGCACATGGATCAATTAAATTAGCATTTTCATTTTTGTAATTTGTTTTAATTTCATTTTCATTTTTCATTTTGTAAAGCCTATATAAAGGCATCAATAGGAGCTGAATCGGGGAGGCTTGCTCCATTAGGGAGTAGTAGTAGTTGATAGCTCTCTCTTTGAGTTTTCATTTTCTGTTTTGAATCTTGGGTGGAGATTGGAAGAAATTCTGTTTTCATTCTCCATCTGCAACCTCTTTTGTTCTTCTTCTGCAAACTTTCAAGTGAATTGTGATTTGAATCAAAGTTTTCTTCATTGCTTTCATCTTTAATTTTCCTGCATCTTGTTTGCTATTGGATCAAGGAAGGGATTGAGATCTAGACTTGTTTTCTAGTCTCTTTGATTCCCTGAGATAAATTTTATTTTGCAATTTAGCTAAGCTCTTTGCTACTCTTCTATTTTTCTTTTACTGTTTCATTGAAATTATCAAATGCTCTTTGAGATTTGAGAATTGATCTCAGTCTTCTGCTACGTTTACTTTTCTGAAATTTCCTTTCCTGCATTCTACACTTTCACATTTCTGTCCATATTGAGCTTGATTTAATTTCCTGCACATTTACATTTTCTGCAATTTAAATTTCTTACTTTTCATGCAATTTACTTTTCTTGCAATTTAAGTTTCAGCTATTTTACTTTCTTGTTATTTAAGTTTTATGCAATTTTACTTTCTGCAACATTAAGTTTCCTGTCATTTACAATTCTGTTGGCTACATTTCATCCAATATCCCTTCAATGTTATCTTGACTAAACTAATCACCCACTGAAGTTGCTTGATCCATCAATCCCTGTGGGATCGACCTCACTCTTGTGAGTTATTACTACTTGATGCGACCCGGTATACTTGCCGGTTGAATTTGTGTGTTGGAAATTTGTTTTTCCACAAAAACACCATCATGTAGTACCACTCTCTTGCTTTTCCATCAAGAGAGAACGGAAAAGCTTTCAGCAGAATTGAAGTTTCATCAGCGCCATCACGCCTGACAGTAGAACAGGCTGCCTGGAAATCTCTCAAGTGCTTGATAGGCTTTTGAGCAGGTAGGCCATGAAACTTCGGCATCAAATTTAGCAGTGCGGTCTTTATTTCAAAATCCGTAGCTACCACTGGATGATGCGCTTGAAACGGTTGCAGTGTAAAATTAGGAGCTCTTTCCTCCTGAATGGTAATTCTTCTAGCTGCCATGTTTTCTGCACGTAAAACAACCGAATCAGTAGAACGGGGGCTGTTTTCTTCCTCAGATTCACTTTCAGATCAGCCCTCAGAGCGGACTAACCTACGCGGTTCTTGCCTTATTCGTGAAATTGTTCTCTCAATTTCAGGATCAAATATTAGCAAGCGCGGATCAGGAAGTGATCGTGTCATTTGACAGAAGAAACACGCAGCTCATAGTAGCAAAATTAAAGAAAATGCAAATAAATAAATTCTAATTAATAAAATAAGCACTCTATTGCAACTCCCCGGCAACGGCGCCAAAAATTGATGGAGTGCAGAAGCTGGTGAATTAAAAATTTATTAAAATGGTTACGTTGCATGTATAGTTCTTAACTCACCGAAAATCTGCCTATCAATTTAGAAATATGTCACTGAAAGTTTAAATTAAAATTATTGGGAGTTTTAAGTCCCAGGTCGTCTCCCAACGAGTTGCAGAAAAATGTGCTATTTTATTAATCAGATATTCCAGAAAGAGTTGAGCTAAGTAAATTGGGATTTAAATTGAGGAATTTTAAATAATAAAAATAAGAGGCCTTGACTGGGAATTGATTGGTTAGAATCTCTATCATTGATGGTGTGATTGTAAGATTAATTTATAGTTAATAGTTGTTCTGTTTGGTTATCCCTTACTAGGTAAGAGAAAGTCAGACAAGTGGAAATGCCAGATCTGTTCACAAGTTGCAACCCACTTAGTTCAAAGGGATTGGCGTCGGTGACAGGATAGCAATCCAACATTTAACCCAATTACAAATTTTTCTTTCAATCCTTCCAACTCAAGAGTTCCTTTTAATCAACTCCCCATCAAGTAATGAAACTACTCACGCATTGTAAATAAAGAATCCATGGCACATGAAAGGGAATTAAAAGAAGACATGATTATTGGAATGGAATTTAAATTAAAAAGAAATAATCCTTGCATTAATTAATCATAAAAATATCTGAATGACAAAATTGAACATAACAAAGAA
Organism: Arachis duranensis; assembly: GCF_000817695.3. Classification (NCBI taxonomy): domain Eukaryota; kingdom Viridiplantae; phylum Streptophyta; class Magnoliopsida; order Fabales; family Fabaceae; genus Arachis; species Arachis duranensis. Next base: position 61,393,328 of record NC_029781.3, read on the forward strand.
CATAGAAGAATAAAACCAAGTTAAGAGAACAAACTAGAGTGATGAAGTCTTGATGAGGAAAATAACTCTTCTCAATGTTCCAATGCTAAGATCAATTGAAAATTAAAATTCTTAAAACTAGAGAGAAAAAAACCTAAGAGAGTCAAAAACTAGATCTAAACTACTCAATGAATGTTTTCTCTGTTGTTTCTGCATATTCTCTGACTCTGGTCTGCAGTTCCGGGCCGAAAACTGGGCCGAAATAGGGTCCAAATCGCTGGTTTCAGATTCTGCAGTTTATGCAGATCGCGCATGTCACGCGATCGCGTCGTCCATGTGGACGCGTCGCTGGCGCTTTTCCTCTTCACGCGTTTGCGTCGTCCACGCTACCGCGTTGCTTGTGCTTTCCAATCTGCGTTGCCGCGCAAGCCATGCGGCCGCGTCACTGCGATTTGCGCTCCTTCGCGCGGTCGCGTGAGCCATGCGACCGCGTCACTTTTCGTTGGTTATCTCCTCAAACTCTTGTGTTCCTTCCATTTTTGCTAGCTTCCTCTCCAATCTTCATCTCATTCATGCCCTATAAAGACTGAAACGCTTGACACACAGATTACAGCATCGAATGGAATAAAGGAGAATTAAAATTAGATAATTAAAGTCTCTGGGAAGCAATTTTCAAACATGTAATAAATTCAGGAAGGAAATCTAAATGCATGCTAAATTGATGAATAAGTGGGTAAGGATCACGACAAAACCACACAATTAAACACAATATAAACTATAAAATAGTGGTTTAATCAGTCCCTAACGGGAAATACCTCAGATTTTCAGCAGCCACTACAAGCCAGCATACTGAGCCGGTTGAAGATATTCCTTCTTCAACACCACAAGCATCTACCACTGAGAAATTGCTCCAGCAGATACTTGAAAAGTTGGATCGGCATGAACAAAAAGCAAAGATGAGAGAGCGCCTTAACGAGCGCCGATTCAAACACCTCAAGGAGCTACTCAAGGGACGCTTCAGAGACTCAGACACCCCGGACTCCACTTCTTTTACCAGCACCGGGAGCCATGATGGTCCCGACTGTGGAGATACTGCCACCAGCCCACCCCTGTTCCTGACAGATGGCACCGAGGATGGTGCAATGCCTTAAGTGTGGGAAGGTCGGTCAGTACCTGACTTCCGGAGGTAAATTCTCTTCTCTGACACCAATAATTAGGATATTTTAGTTAGATTTTTCTTTCTTTTATAGAATAGAATAAATTGCATAGGTTAGGATAGTTGCATGCATGTTCTACTTGATTGAAAAGACAATAAGTTTCTTTTAAAAATTTTTATGATAAATCTGCTTGAGTTGTATTTGGAACATGATGTTTTAGTTAAAGAACACACAATCTGTGAAAGATTTGAGCCTTTATGTATGGTTACATTATTTAACCATAATTATTTTATTCTTGTGTGTTTACTTCTCTATGATTGTAATCTATATTTTGTTTTATCTTATATGTCCAATATTTATTATATTTACATGCTTGCACATGATTGAGGCCATTATTTGTTTAAACTTACTTATCAAAATCAAGCCTACACTTTTCAATTACCCTTGTTAACCACTTTGAGCCTTTAAAACCCCATTTGTTCTATATTTTACCACAGTACTAACCTTAAGCTGAAAAACAATTGCATATCCCAAATTGAATCTTTGGTTAGCTTAAGATAGAATTGTGTGTGCTAGTTAAGTATGGGAAATTGTGGGAACAAAAGTTGTTAAGGGAATGTGTCACGAAAATTTAAAAGAAATTTAGATACCCACTCATGTGAAAATATAAGAATAAAAAATCTATGTGCATTGATAAGCTTTATTTATTCAAAAAAAATCAATAAATAAGGGGACAAAACTACCCCAATGTTGAATTCAGAATTCAAAGACCAATGCACATATGATAGAATTAAAATACAAGGTTGAAATATGAGTATGGGTTGAAAAAGGGAATTATGGGTAGCTGGGCATGAATTTAAAAGTATATAGAATATATGTATATTAGGTGAGAGCTTAGGTTAATTAAAGATTCAATTTATAAAGCTCACTTAGCCATATGTATATCGTTACCTGCACCTTGGCCCCATTACAACCCTGAAAAGACCTCATGATGTTTGCATTGGTATATTAACTGTTGTTGATTGGTTAGGAGAAAAACAAAAGTTAGAAAACATGACTAGAGAAGAATAGAGTGATTACCCTATACACTAGAGATTAGAGCGTACATACATTATCAGTGAGGGTTCAATGCTTGAATTTTCATGTTTCCTGCCTTCATAAGCTATCTTCTTGCACTTTTATCGGTTTTATTATATGATGATAGAATTAGTGGAATTTGATTTGTAATTATTTTGAAGGGCTTATTTACTTTTGATCAAGTGGATAATAATCATATAGTTGCATTTATTTATATATGTAGGATTGCATTGCATTTCATGAGTTTCTGCATGTTCATACTTATTTCCTTGTCTCCTTCAATTTAGCATGAGGACATGCTAATGTTTAAGTGTGGGGAGGTTGATAAACCACTATTTTATAGTTTATATTGTGTTTAATTGTGTGGTTTTGTCGTGATCCTTACCCACTTATTCATCAATTTAGCATGCATTTAGATTTCCTTCCTGAATTTATTACATGTTTGAAAATTGCTTCCTAGAGACTTTAATTATTTAATTTAAATCCTCCTTTATTCCATTCGATGCCGTAATCTATGTGTCAAGTGTTTCAGGCTTTATAGGGCATTAATGAGATGGAGATTGGAGAGGAAGCTAGCAAAAATGGAAGGAACACAAGAATTTGAGGAGATAACCAGCGAGAAGTGACGCGGTCGCATGGCTCACGCGACCGCGCGAAGGAACGTAAATCGCAGTGATGCGGCTGCATGGCTTGCACGGCCGCACGGATTGAAAAGCACAAGCAACGCGGTAGCATGGACGACGCGAACACGTGAAGAGGAAAAGCGCAAGCGACGCGTCCGCATGGATGACGCGATTGCGTGACATGCGCGATCTGCATAATCTACAGAATCCGAAACCAGCGATTTTGGACCCTATTTCAGCCCAGTTTTCGGCCCGGAACAACAGACTAGAGTCAGAGGATATGCAGAAACAACACAGACACATTCATTCAGTTGTTTAGATCTAGTTTTTCACTCTCTTAGGTTTTTCTCTCTAGTTTCTAGAATTTTAATTTTCAATTGGTCTTAGCATTGGAACATTGAGAAGAGTTATTTCCTCATCAAGACTTCATCACTCTAGTTTGTTCTCTTAACTTGGTTTTATTCTTCCATGTTCTTTGTTATGTTCAATTTTGTCATTCAGATACTTTTATGATTAATTGATGCAAGGATTATTTCTTTTTAATTTAATTTCAATTCCAATAATCATGTCTTCTTTTAATTCCCTTTCATGTGCCATGGATTCTTTATTTACATTGCGTGAGTAGTTTCATTACTTGATGGGGAATTGATTAAAAGGAACTCTTGAGTTGGAAGGATTGAAGAAAAAAAAAATTTGTAGTTAGGTTAATTGTTGGATTGCTATCCTGTCACCAACGCCAATCCCTTTGAACTAAGTGGGTTGTAACTCGTGAACAGATCTGGCATTCTAACTTGTTTGACTTTCCCTTACCTAGTAAAGGATAACCAAACAAAGTAACCATTAATTATAAATCAATCTTAAAAATCATTCCATCAATGATAAAGATTCTAACCAATCAATTCCCAGTCAAGGCTTTTATTTATATTATTTAAAATTCCTCAATTTAAATCCCAATTTACTTAGTTCAACTTTTTGGAATATCTGATTAATAAAACAGCACACTTTTCTGCAACTCGTTGGGAGATGACTTGGGACTTAAAACTCCCAGTAATTTTAATTTAAACTTTATGTGACATATTTCTAAATTGATAGGCAGATTTTCGGTGAGTTAAGAACTATACTTGCAACGTAACCATTTTATTAAATTTTTAATTCACCATCTTCTGCACTCCATCATTGACCTCATGTCTTCTTGCAAAAATATTGTTGAGACATCTTCCCAAGTCCCTGAGGGCATGGCTGATTGGGTGGATTCTATGGTTCTTTTAAGCGTTTCGTTGGTTGACTCAGAGTTTTGTCAGCAACTTAGGCAATTTCATAGGGTTTGTGGTAATGGTAGTGATGAGAAGAACTATGAGCTTGTATCTCCAACTTCTGAGGAAAGGGTATGTTTTTCTACCTGAATTGCTGGAGAGCGCCCCTTTTTCTATGCATACGACTTCTTTTTTAGTCAAATGAATATTACCCTTCCTTTTACCCCTTTTGGGACCAACCTATTATGGTCTTGTAATGTAGCTCCATCCCAACTTCACTCCAATTCCTAGAGTTTTATAAAAATCTTTCAGTTGCTGTGTCGTGAGCTCGGACTCCCTGCTTCACAATCCCTCTTCTTTTATCTTTTCGTTTTGACAAAGCTTGGGGTGGTTAAGAAGAAAGCCGCTTGCGTTTCTTTCCGAGCTTCCTAGGGGAAAAAGGTTTTTTCCATGTTTGACGAATCTTTTTGTGATTTCAAAAATTACTTTTTTAGGGTCCAAGCTGTTGAAGGAGCTCGGCCCTTTCTTTTGGATGAAAATGATGAGCCCACCTTTCCCTTGGAATGGCAAAAAAATGTAATGGTATCTAAATATACGTGGGAGATGTTAAATGAGGCTGAGCAAGCTTTTGTGACTGTGCTGGAAGAAAACTGGGGGCATCCTTCCCATCTCGACACAAAGAAATTCTTAGCAAACCCCTTTCTCCTCCGAGCTGAGCTGGGTAGTGGTCAATTTTTGGTTTTGTTTGTTTGTCAAGTTTATCTCTTATAAGTTCTCTTCTGATTCGTAATTTGTTTTCCCGCTGTGATGTTTTGTTTGCAGAGATGATTAAAAATAACGAATCCATGAAAGCCTTTAAAAGGGCAAGGAAGACTACTGCAGCTCAAAACATCTCGGCCAAGCCGGTCGGGGAGGGGTCTTCTCAGGTTTCGTCGAAGCCTTTGGTTCCGAGCTCTCCTGGACCGAGGAGGATGATTCCTACTCCTCGGGTTCGTTTGGTTGATCCTTCACAAACTTCTGCTGCTACCTCTTCTCTTACCGGCGCTCCTCCTCCAAAAAGACCCCGGACTGTCGAGTATTTTAATCTGGAGGCTCCCGACTTTGATGCTGTCGGGTTCGTTGATCAACAGATTGCTCCTTATGGTGTCATGCCTACTGATGATGTATCGATTCTTCATCGTTTGGATTTTATCACTCGGAGTGGTATTAAACTGGCACATATGGGAGCAGCTTTATACCGGACCGCTCATGATCTTCCTATCCATGCTACGAAGGCCTTTATGAGGAGGCAAAATCAGAGTTTGACCGGATTAAGGGTTTGAAAGAGGAGCTTGAGGTGAAAGTGACCAAGCTGGAGAAGGAGTTGGAGGGGGAAAAGACTCGAGCTATTGGTCTGGCGGCCGCTGTGTAATTAGCTGAGGACACAGCGTTAAAACATAAGGATAGCTATGTTACCACCTATAGGGAGATGATGGATCTCAGGAACAACTTGGAATCTGTCCGGGCTGATTATACCGAACTTCAAGGTCACCTTGTAGGCAGTGTTAATGCTGCTTATGAGAATCTGAAGGAGCAAGTTCGAGTTCTTACGCCGGAGCTTGAACTTTCCCTTTTTAGCCTGGACAAATTGTCAGGGATGGTAAGATTGTTCCTGATGACCCTGATGATGATGATATTGATCGTCCTTCACTGCTTGTCACCAAAACCTCTGTTGTGCCGACCTCTTTGACTCCCACTGCTGAGGTTGGTCGTCCTGAGTCGGAGCCTGATTGTCACATCTTGAACCGGGATGATGGGACAGTGGATGCGGTGCCTCTTCAGACTCGTCCTCCTTCACCCCGTGTTGATGCTGCCGAGAAGTCTTTGGATCCCCAATGATTTATTTAGGATGTTTATGTAGACAGCCCGGGTTGTGGGCTTTTAAACTTTTTACATATGTAGATGGTGTTTCTGACTTTTGCTACTTTCCTTGTTGCTTGTTTAGCAACTTTATTTTGAAAAACAAAGTAGTTTTCAGGCTCTTGGGGCTGACTTTGGTGGCCTCTTGAGTTTTGTTCTTCTTATGACTTGTGCTTTTTTATGACATGTTGGTCCGCATTTGTCTGGTACTTTATTGTCCGACTTCTTTGGATTACCTTTGTATTTTCATACTTGTGGCTTGAGGTTGCGGATGTTTGGGTCTAACTTGTATGTTGACTTCCTTAGTTCGGTCACAAGTTTATTTTTAGTAATCTTCTTTTTTGGACCTTTGTCAGGTCTCTTTCAGGGATTTACTTTTTATAACTTGTTTGTGGGAGGCCGACTTCATCATGCCGGTCCCTTCTAAGTTATTTTTAGTAATCCTCTTTATTGGACCTTTGTCAGGTCTCTTTCAGGGATTTACTTTTTATAACTTGTTTGTGGGAGGCCGACTTCATCATGCTGGTTCCTTCTAAGTTATTTTTAGTAATCCTCTTTCTTAGACATTTGTCAGGTCTCTTTCAGGGATTTACTTTTTATAACTTGTTTGTGGGAGGCCGACTTCATCATGCCGGTTCCTTCTAAGTCATTTTTAGTAATCCTCTTTCTTGGACCTTTTTCAGGTCTCTTTCAGGGATTTACTTTTTATAACTTGTTTGTTTTGGGCCGACTTCATCATGTCGATGCCCTCCTAAGTTATTTTTGTAATCCTCTTTCTTGGACCTTTGTCAGGTCTCTTTCAGGGATTACTTTTATAACTTTTATGTTTTAGGCCGACTTCATCATGTCGGGCCCTTCTAAGTTATAGTAATCCTCTTTTATAGGGCTAGCCAGACCTCTTTCCAGGGATTTACTTATAACTTTGGTTATTGCGACTGGTCTGACTTCTTTACGTCGGCCAGTCTTTAAGTTATTTTTTAGCAATCCATTTTATTAGGACCTCGTCAAGTCCTTTCTATGGATCACTTTCGATAACTTCTTGCATTATTCTATTTTCATCTTTGCCAATTTTGTAGAAATTGGGTTTAATCCTCGTTTGGTTGACTTTTTAATGAATTTGGTTTTCATCTCTGTTGGTCTTTATCGTGATCGTTCAGTGAATTTGATTTTCACTCTCTGCCGATTTGTAGCTTTATAATCGGACGATGAATGTTTCAGATTAATATGGCTTGAGAATTTGTAGAAGATCTAAACAGATTTTATTCAAAAGAAAATGCAAATATATACATGCGGGAGTTTTATCCCTCTAAGTCGGGTGATTTATAGGTCTTGGCTTGGTGCTTCTTTAAAAAACCTTTTCAGGAAAAAGAGTGCGCATTATCCTAAGATCCTTTATCATCCCTAACTATAGTACCTTTTTAGGTTGCAGGCGTGCCATGACCTAGGAAGCTCTCGCCCATCGAGTTCAGACAGTCTGTAATAGCCCTTTCCAAGTACTTCTATGACTCGGTAGGGTCCTTTCCAGCTTGCTGCCAGCTTTTCTTCTCCAGGTCGAGTTGTTCTGATATCATTTCGGATTAGGATGAGGTCATTCTCAGCAAAAACTCGCTGTACTACCTTTTGATTGTATCTTGAAACCATTCGACATTTTAACGCTTCTTCCCTGATCCGAGCTCTTTCTTGGACTTCTGAAAGTAGGTCGAGTTCTTCCCTTTGAAGTTGGGAGTTTGCTTCTTCACTATAGTGGATCAATCTAGGCGACCCTTCTTCAATATCTACTGGGATCATTGCCTCCATTCCGTATTCTAATTGGAAGGGTGATTCCTTTGAGGTGGAATGTGGCGTTGTTCGATATGCTCATTAGACTTGTGGGAGCTCCTCAGCCCAGGCTCCCTTTGCGTCATGTAATCTCCGTTTTAGCCCAGCCAATATGACTTTGTTGGCAGCTTCGGCTTGTCCATTGGCTTGGGGATGTTCTACAGAATTGTTGTTTTATGTTCAAGTCAGCCACCAACTTTCTGAAGCCTGCATCTGTGAATTGGGTACCATTGTTTGTGGTAATGGAGTATGGAACCCTAAACCTTGTGACAATGTTCCTATATAGAAATTTTCGACTTCTTTGAGCAGTTAGGTGTTCTGCCTCGATCCACTTTGTGAAATAGTGTACTCCTACTATGAGGAATTTAACTTGTCCTGATCCCTGAGGGAAGGGTCCAAGAAGGTGAGGTCACGCTGATAAGTTCTTCTGGCGGGGTGATGTGAAAGTTGGCATGTTTCTGACATGGTGGACATGTCTTTACGAACTCTGTGGCTTCCTTTTGTAGAGTTGGCCAGTAAAATCCTGCCCGGAGTACTTTTATGCTAAGTGCTTGCGCTCCGAGGTGGTTGCCACAAATGCCACTGTGTACTTCTTCTAGAACTTCCTTTGTGTTGGAATCCCTCTTTTGTATAGAGTATTGTTTATGATAGTGTAGTATTGTGCCTCCCGTTTCAACCTCTTTGCCTCCTTTTCCTCTGTGGGGAGTGCTTCTGTTTTGAAATAATTAATTATGGGAGTCATCCATCCTTGATCCTAATCTGTTATGGCTAGGACTTTTTCTTCTTCCGAGATTGATAGATTCTGCATAATTTTTTGGATGATGCTTCTATTATTGCCCCCTGGTTTGGTGCTGGCTAGTTTCGAGAGTGCGTCAGCTTGGGCATTCTGTTCTCGGGGTATGTGACAGACCTCATATTCTCTGAGTTATCTGAGTTGTTCCCTAGTTTTGTCCAAGTACTTTTTCATGGTGGGATCTTTGGCTTGGTAGCTTCCTACTATTTGTGAAGTGACTACTTGTGAGTCGCTGAAGATAGTAAGCTTTTGAGCTCCAACCTCTCTAACCAGCTTCAGACCAACTAGTAGTGCCTCATATTTCGCTTGGTTGTTCGAGGCAGGGAACCCGAATTTGAGGGAGAGTTTGATTTGGGTTCCTTGGTCGCTTTCAATTATCACACCCGCACCACTTCCAGTTTTATTTGAGGAACCATCCACGTATAGATTCCATTCTATGGGGATTTCCAATTTGTTTGTAAATTCTGCCACGAAGTCAGCTAGGTGCTGTGATTTGATGGCTGTCCGAGCTTCGTATTGAAGATCGAATTCAGACAACTCGACTGTCCATCGTAAAATTCTGCTCGCCAGGTCTATTTTCTGTAAAATCCCTTTTATGGGCTGGTTGGTACGAACCCTAATGGTGTGAGCTTGGAAGTATGGACGAAGTCGTCGAGATGTTAGTATGAGAGCGTATGCAAATTTTTCTATTTTTTGGTAGTTTAGCTCGGACCCTTGTAATGCTTTACTGATGAAGTATACGGGTTGTTGCCCACTGTCGTCTTCTCGAGCTAGGGCTGAGGCTACTGCCCAACTTCCTACCGCGAGGTATAATGTGAGTGGTTCTCCTTCCCACGTTCGAGTTAGGGTAGGTGGTTATCCCAGGAATCTTTTGAAATCTTGGAAGGCTTGCTCGCACTTTGTTATCCATTCAAACTCCTTTCCCTTTCTTAGAGTGGCGTAAAAGGGAAGAGATCTTATTGCCGATCCGGCTAGAAATCTGGACAAGGCTGCCAACCTCCCGTTGAGTCGTTGTACCTCTTTGACACAAGTCGGACTCTTCCTGTCGAGCATGGCCCGGCATTTATCTGGATTTGCCTCGATTTCTCTTTGTGTGAGCGTAAAACCCAAGAATTTTCCAGCTTCCACTGCGAAGGTGCATCTTTCAGGATTGAGTCGCATGTCGTGCCGTCTTATAGTGTCGAATACTTGGGTTAGTTTGGACAATAGCGTCACTTCACTTTGTGTCTTTATTAACATGTTGTCCACATAGACTTCCATGATTTTTCGGATGTGATCCGTGAAGATCTTATTCATTAATCTCTGATAAGTAGCTCCCGCATTTTTAAGACCGAAAGACATGACGATGTAGCAGTAGTTTGCTTTTGGGGTTGAGAAGGAAGTTTTTTCTTGGTCGGGTGGATACATTGGGATTTGATTGTATCCCGAGTATGCGTCCGTAAACGAGAAGTATTTATATCTGGAGGAGGCATCTACCAGAGCGTCGGTATAGTCAGTGCACATTCGCCACTTCCTGTTTGATTTTTTCACCAAGACGATGTTAGCTAGCCATAGTGGGTATTTGACTTCTCTTATGAATCCTGCATCCAGTAGAGCTTGTACCTGCTCTTCTACAGCCCGGGATCGTTCTGGTTCGAGCTTTCTATGCCTCTATTGTATTGGCCGAGATCCTGGGTAAACTGATAGCTTGTGACACATTAACTTGGGATCTATGCCTGGCATGTCTGTAGCCTTCCATGCAAAGAGGTCGATGCTATCTCGCAAGAACTGTATGAGTGATTCTTTTACGTCTCCTTGTAGGATTGTACCGACATTAGTTGTTTGGTCCGGGGTGTTCCCGATCTGGACTTTCTCTACTTCACCGTCGGGTTGTGGGTAGAGTTCTTCCCGCCTCTGCACTCCATCGAGTTTGATTGTGTGGAATTCTTCTCCTCTGCCTCTGAGGTTTAGGATTTCATGGTAACAGCGGCGCGCCATATTCTGGTCTACTTTTATTGTAGCTACCCTTCTGTAGTTGGAAATTTCAGGCATAGATGTGGAGTCGAGACTATTGCGCCGAGCTGATTCAAGGTCGTCCAACCTATTAAGGCGTTGTAGGCTGAACTTACGTCGACCACGATGTAATCTATCTTGAGTGTTCTTGACTGGTTTTCTTTTCCGAAGGTTTTGTGTAGTGAGATGTACCCAAGCGGTTGAACCGGGGTGTCTCCCAGTCCGAACAGGCTTTTTGGATATGCTCTAAGTTCTTTTTCTTCCAGGCCGAGCTTGTTGAAGGCAGTTTTGAACAAGATGTTGGCAGAGCTCCCTTGGTCTATCAGTGTGCGGTGGAGATTTGCGTTTGCCAGTATAACAGTGATGGCCATGGGATCGTCGTGTCCTGAGATGGTTCTGGATGCATCTTCTTTAGTGAAAGTAATTGCGGGATGTCGGGTGCTTCCTCCTTCCCCTCGACATGAAATACTTCTTTAAGATATCTTTTGCGAGATGATTTGGAGACCCATCCTCCCGCAAATCCGCCTGTATCGTGTGGACGTGTCTTTCTGGTGTACGAGGTTATCGCTCGGTTTGTCCGACATCTTCTTCCCTTCTTCTTTTCCTTTGCTCAACATCCCGGGTGACTAGATACTGATCTAATTTCCCCTCTCTTACTAGCTTTTCTATGACATTCTTTAAGTCAAAATACACGTTGGTGGAATGCCCACGGATTCGATGATATTCACAATATTCGGTCCGATTTCCTCCTCCTTTTTTTGCCTTTGAGTGGTCGAGCTGGAGGTATTTTTTCAGTGTGGCAAACTTCTCTATAGACATCCACAAGGGACACCAGAAGAGGGGTGTAATTGTGGTATTTTTTGATTTTTTCTACATGCCAATCTTCCTTCTTCTTGGACTCTTTGTCCTTATCTCGGGAGGGATAGGTGAATCTAGATTTTGAGGTCTCTCCCAGTCGAGAGTTTTCCTCCATGTTGATGTACTTCTCCGCTCATTCTTGTACTTCGTTCAGAGATGTTGGGTGTTTTTTTGATATAGATTGGCTAAAAGGACCCTCTCGCAAGCCATTGATGAGGCCTATAATGGCAGCCTCTATTGGTAGGTTCTGTATATCCAGGCACGTTTTGTTGAATCTTTCCATGTAGTTGCAAAAACTTTTCCGTTCTCCTTGCTTGATTCCTAACAGACTTGCAGCGTGCTTGACCTTATCTTTTTGGATGGAGAATCTGGCCAAAAACTTCTTGGCTAAGTCGTCGAAACTCGAGATGGACCTAGGGGGTAGATTGTCGAACCATCTAATTGCCGTCTTTGTTAAAGTAGTTTGAAAGGCTTTGCAACGAACTGCGTCTGAGGCGTCGGTGAGGTACATTCTAGTTCTAAAATTGCTGAGATGATGGCCGGAATCTGTAGTGCCATCATATAAAGTCATATCCGGGAGTTTAAAGTCTTTTGGGATTTTGGTCTTCAAGATCTCCTTGGTGAATGGATCTTGTTCTTTGCGGGAGCTATCCTCATGAGGGGATCGGTTAGCTTTGGTCTTGAGATCGGCATCAAGTTTTAGGAGTTTGTCCTCTAATTCCTGGCGTCGCCTTATTTCCTTTTGTAGATCTTTCTCAGCCTCTCGTTGACGTAGGGCTTCTTCTTCCAGTTGTTTTAAACGGTCTTGAAGCGCCTCTATGGCTCCCGTATTCAGAGAATTCTTTTTGTTGTTAAGTTGAAGAGTATCCTTTAGTGTAGTGTCTGTGTTTTTGTGCGGTGTTCTATCCTCCAGATCTGAATTGTGGTCATTGTCATGGTCGTCCGCCATGGTAATGGGATGACTTCCAGGACCTCGGCAACGGCGCCAATGTTTTGGGGGTTACCTGAAACTATAGGTCGATCTCAGACGAGATCATCTGTACTGGTCAGAGCGGTTGTGTCCGACTTATTGAACTTGGTGATGGTGCTGATCCTTCGTCATCGGAGGGTGGTGGTACCTGCAAGGGACTCCGATGCTTAAGTTAGCAAGGGTATTAAGTAGGTTTTTTGCAGAATTAGAGTATGAGTTATACCTGGGTGCTCATGTGTATTTATAATGGTGTAGAGTGACCTTTGCAGATAAGATAAGTTAGTTATCTTATCTTATCTTTATTTTATCTTTCATGGGAACAGCCCTTATCTCTATAGGCTCAGGCTGCCTTTGGATTTGGGTCGTGTTCCTCTATTTGGGCCCTTCGTTGGGCTTTCCTGGCAATTCGGTCGAGCTCTTTGAGAAGAGGTCGGGTAGATTCAAGCTTTCAATTGTCTTGGAAGAGAAATTGAATGTACTTTGGGTTTTATGATTTCCTTGGAAGAGGAATCATAGAACCATGCTTGAAATCTTTCTCACGTTTGATTAGGTTGGATGTTGATATAGTGACATGTAATCCTACCAATACTTTGATCTATGAAGGTGTTTGGTATAATCAGTGACCAAGCTTCATCTCTTCCCATGAGGAATTAGATCAAGGAATTGGGCAATTGTTCAAGCTTAGAGAGATTGAATTGCCAAGGAATCGAGATTCAAGCACCTAAGATTGCCAAGAGATCAATGAGTTGCATGGATTGAGGAAGAGATGAGAGCAATTGATCTGGGGAATTCAATATCTCTCTATCCCAATGTTCATTTTGTTTTTAGTTTTTACATTTACTTTATAGTCATTTACTTTCCTGCACTTTACATTTCCAGCACTTTACTCTCTTGTACTTTACATTTATGTCATTTACTTTCTTGCACTTTATTGCTTTCCTTTACTTCTATGCCATTTACTTTTCTTGTTGCTCATCACTCCCTAATGATTTTTCTAACTAGAATAACCAATTAACTATTGCTTGCTTAATCCGTTAATCCCTGTGGGATTCGACCTCACTCTATTGTGATTTTTTACTTGACGATAATTCGGTATACTTGCTGAAGGAAATTTGTAGTGATATAGATTTTCTAGCATCAAGTTTATGGCGCCGTTGCTGGGGATTGATTATACCGTCCAAAACAAGCTTGAGTAAACTTCCTTGTTAGGGTAGGGGTGGGATTCCTTTTGGTTTATGTTTTCTTCTTCATGGATATTGTCCTTCTTTTCTTGGTCACCATCCTCGTTTTAGTGATTTTGTTGATTGCCTTCACTTCTTTGATTTCAAAAATTGGTTGTTGTGTGCTGGTTGGAGTGTGTTTTTCATCAAGTGCTTCTTGAATTGGTGGCTCAATGAACTCATCCTTTACGCAACTCTCTGTTTCATTGGAGTGTGGACTCCCTTGGTTGTTTTCCTCCCTTACAATTTCTTTTTTCATTGGGATTTCACTTGGTATAGGGGCATCTTTTTCTTGCTCTTCCAGTTCCTCCTTTACACCCATATATTGGTCATCATCCTCCTTGCTAAGCACCACTCCATTCATTAAGCTTATGGTGTTGTATTCTTCCCTTGGCTTAAGGAAGACATTGTTTGGCTCTTCATCCTTGAATTATTGTGCTTGGGATTGACAATTGCCCAATTCATTGATCTAATTGCTCATGGGAAGAGATGAAGCTTGGTCACTAATTATACCACACACCTTCATAGATCAAAGTATTGGTAGGATTACATGTCACTATATCCATCCAACCCCTAACCGAATCCAATGTGAGAAAGATTTCAAGCATGGTTCTATGATTCCTCTTCCAAGGCAATCACAAAACCAAGTACATTCAATTTCTCTTCCAAGACAATTGAATGCTTGAATGAAGAACGAAATCTTTCTAGTAAATCAAAGAGAGGTGAAGAGGAGAAGAAGAAAAAAATAATATAATCCATCAAATAACAATAGAGCTCTCTTTCCCAATGGAAAAAGTTAGTAATTCATAACTAAAATATTTACAAAGTGGGTATGATAGAAAACAGAAGAGAAGAGAAGTACCGGTGAGAAGAGAGGAGTCCGAAGACTTTCCCCGTAAAAAACTACCCAGCAGTGTGAAACTAATACCTATTTATAAGCTAATCTATATTACAAATTGAAATGAAATTGAAAACAAATTACAATCAAATGAAAATTCCTATTCTAGATGCTTCTTGTGCCTTGATTAGTTGACAATTGTGGGCATGCTTGCTTGAGCTTTGAAGTGGACTTGAGAGAGAAGTGAATGAAATTGAGGTCTAGGGTGACTTGGCATTGGTGATGGCGTTAGCCACACTAATGCTACAAGTGTGGCGTTAGTGCTGATGTTAGTGCCACTAACGTCATGACTTGCTCCAAGTTGGTGTTTTTGGGGCTTAAAAATGCCTATTGTTTGTACTCCAATTTTATGCCCATGATAGAGGAAAAATGTCGGTAAAGAATTTCACAAAATTAGTCGCGTTGTAAGTATAGATCAAATTAAACCTCAATCAAATTTAATTTGCTTGTCACTTAAGCAAACCCAATATTAATCAATCGAAGTATTTAAACCTTGGGTCGTCTTTAAAAGAATTGTAGGGAAGTGTATTTATTATTGGTTAGGGAAGAATATATTTTGGGTTTTGAAATAAGGAACAAGAAAGTAAATGGCAAGAAAATAAACTAATAAATAATAAACTTTTAACTAGGATTGAGAATTAGAAGTCATGTCCTCGTTACCGTCATTAATTGTGATGATAATTGCATTTCACTTTCACTTAGTTAACCTTTACAATGAAGGTAAGTCAAGTGAGCAAAATCAACTTAGGTTCACAAGTCCTAATCAAAGACTAGAGTTAGTGAAGCCTAAAAAGCTACTTTAAAATCCTCCCAAGCATTTCATCAAACACTTGGAAGGCACAAAATAAAAGCATAGAAAAGCAATAAGAGAATATAAGATTAAAACCAGCAATTGCAAGAGGGAATAATAACAATAAATTGAAGAAAGAAGCAATAAATATGAAATACCTGGTGGACGAAATTGTGATTGCCCTCTTTGTATTTGCATGAGATTTATTTAATGGCTCTTTGGCATATGTGATCACAACTATGTTCAACTTAACCAGCAAGTGTACTGGGTCATCCAAGTAATACCTTACGTGAGTAAGGGTCGATCCCACAGAGATTGTTGGTATGAAGCAAGCTATGGTCACCTTGTAAATCTCAGTTAGGCAGATTAAATGATTATGGATTTCGAAAATTAATAATAAAAAGAAATAAAATAAGATAGAAATACTTATGTAAATCAATAGTGGGAATTTCGATAGAAATACTTATGTAAATCAATAGTGGGAATTTCAGATAGGCGTATGGAGATGCTGTGCTCCTCTTGAATCTCTACTTTCTTATTACATTCATCCAATCCTTCTTACTCCTTTCCATGGCAAGCTGTATGTAGGGCATCACCATCGTCAATGGCTACTTTTTATCCTCTCGGCAAAATGGTCCTATGCGCTGTCACTGCATGGCTAATCGTCTGGAGGCATCACCCTTGACAATGGCTACATCCCATCCTTTCAGTGAAAATGGTCCAAATGCTCTGTCACAGCACGGCTAATCATCTGTCGGTTCTCAATCAGGTTGGAATAGAATCCATTGATTCTTTTGCGTCTGTCACTAACGCCCAGCCTTTAGGAGTTTGAAGCTCA
Organism: Arachis duranensis; assembly: GCF_000817695.3. NCBI lineage: Eukaryota > Viridiplantae > Streptophyta > Magnoliopsida > Fabales > Fabaceae > Arachis > Arachis duranensis. Next base: position 61,409,493 of record NC_029781.3, read on the forward strand.
TCACAGTCATTCAATTCCGGAATCCTACTCGGAATACCACAGACAAGGTTAGACCTTCCGGATCCCCATGAATGCCACCATCTATCTAGCTTATACCACGAAGATTCTGTTGGGGAATTTAAGAGATATGCGCCCGGCCTAAGGTAGAACGGAAGTGGTTGTCAGAGAATTGAATAGAAAATAATAGTAATTGTATTGAAACTTGAGGTACAGCAGAGCTCCACACCCTTAATCTATGGTGTGCAGAAACTCCACCGTTGAAAATACATAAGTGAAAGGTTCAGGCATGGCCGAATGGCCAGCCCCCAAAACATGATCAGAAGACCGAATGGTCAAAAGACGTAAACGTGGTCAAAAGATGTCTAATACAATAGTTAAATGTCCTATATATACTAGACTAGCTACTAGGGTTTACATGAGTAAGTATTTGATGCATAAATTTACTTTCGGGGCCCACTTGATGTATGCTTGGGCTGAGCTTGATCTATCCACGAGCGGAGGCTTTTATTGGAGTTGAACGCCAAGTTGTAACGTGTTTTGGGCGTTCAACTCTGGGTCGTGACGTGTTTCTGGCGTTTAACTCCAGACAGCAGCATGTACTTGGCGTTGAGCGCCACTTTACGTCGTCAATTCCCGAATAAAGTATGGACTATTATATATTGCTGGAAAGCTCTGGATGTCTACGTTCCAACGCCGTTGAGACCGCGCCATTTGGATTTCTGAAACTCCAGAAAATCCATTTCGAGCGCAGGGAGGTCAGAATCCAACAACATCTGTAGTCCTTTTTCAGCCTGAATCAGATTTTTGCTCAGGTCCCTCAATTTCAGCCAGAAAATACCTGAAATCCCAAAAAAATACACAAACTCATAGTAAAGTCCAAAAATGTGAATTTAACATAAAAACTAATGAAAACATCCCTACTCATAGTAAAGTCCAGAAATGTGAATTTAACATAAAAACTAATGAAAACATCCCTAAAAGTAGCTTGAACTTACTAAAAACTACCTAAAAAATGCCAAAAAGCATATAAATTATCCGCTCATCACAACACCAAACTTAAATTGTTGCTTGTCCCCAATCAACTGAAAATCAATTCGGATAAAAAGAAGAGAATATACTATAAATTCTAAAATATCAGTGAATATTAGTTCTAATTAGATGAGCGGGAGTTGTAGCTTTTTGCTTCTGAACAGTTTTGGCATCTCACTTTTTTCCTTTGAAGTTCAGAATGATTGGCTTCTCTAGGAACTTAGAATTTCGGATAGTGTTATTGACTTTCCTAGTTAAGTATGTTGATTCTTGAACACAGCTACTTATGAGTCTTGGCCATGGCCCTAAGCACTTTGTTTTCCAGTATTACCAACGGATACATAAATGCCACAGACACA
>NC_029781.3:61411012-61411476 GCF_000817695.3 Arachis duranensis
GACTTTAACCACTCAGTCTCAAGCTTTTCACTTGGACCTGCATGCCACAAGCACATGGTTAGGGACAGCTTGATTTAGCCGCTTAGGCCTGGATTTAATTTCCTTGGGCCCTCCTATCCAATGATGCTCAAAGCCTTGGATCCTTTTTACCCTTGCCTTTTGGTTTTAAGGGCTATTGGCTTTTTCTGCTTGCTTTTTCTTTTTCTATTTTTTTCGCCATTTTTTTTCGCAAGCTTTTTACTTTTCACTGCTTTTTCTTGCTTCAAGGATCAATTTCATGATTTTTCAGATTATCAATAACATTTCTCTTTGTTCATCATTCTTTCAAGAGCCAACAGTTTTAACATTCAAAAATATGCACTATTCAAGCATTCATTCAGAAAACAAAAAGTATTGTCACCTGATGAGCGGATAATTTATACGCTTTTTGGCATTGTTTTTAGTATGTTTTTAGTATGTTTTAA
>NC_029781.3:61411636-61413634 GCF_000817695.3 Arachis duranensis
TGAAATTGAGGGTCCTGAGCAAAAATCTGATTCAGAGACTGAAAAGGACTGCAGATGCTATTGGATTCTAACCTCCCTGCACTCGAAGTGGATTTTCTGGAGCCACAGAAGCCCAATTGGCGCGCGCTCAACGGCTTTGGAAAGTAGACATCCTGGGCTTTCTAGCAATATATAATAGTCCATACTTTGCCCGAGATTTGATGGCCCAAACCGGCGTTGCAAATCAGCTTCAGAATTTCCAGCGTTTAACGCTGGAACTGGCATAAGAATTGGAGTTAAACGCCCAAACTGGCATAAAAGCTGGCGTTTAACTCCAGAAAAAGTCTCTACACATGAAAGCTTCAATGCTCAGCCTAAGCACACACTAAGTGGACCCAGAAGTGGATTTTTACGTCATTTACTCATTTTTGTATACCCTAGGTTACTAGTTCACTATTAATAGGATCTTTTGACATTATATCTGTACCTCATGACACTTTACACGTTTCTCATTGTATCTTCTACAGCATGAGTCTCTAAACCCCATGGTTGGGGGTGAGGAGCTCTGCTGTGTCTTGATGGATTAATGCAATTACTACTGTTTTTCATTCAATCATGCTTGCTTCTATTCTAAGATATCACTTGTTCTTAATCCTGATGAATGTGATGATCCATGACACTCATCATCATTCTCGACTATGAACGTGTGTCTGACAACCACCTTCGTTCTACCTTAGATTGAGTAGATATCTCTTGGATTCCTTAATCAGAATCTTCGTGGTATAAGCTAGAATTGATGGCGGCATTCAAGAGAATCCGGAAGGTCTAAACCTTGTCTGTGGTATTCTGAGTAGGATTCAATGAATGAATGACTGTGACGAGCTTCAAACTCGCGATTGTGGGGCGTTAGTGACAGACGCAAAAGAATCACCGGATTCTATTCCGACATGATCCAGAACCGACAGCTGAATAGCCGTGCCGTGACAGGGTGCGTTGAACATTTTCACTGAGAGGATGGGAGGTAGCCATTGACAACGGTGAAACCCTACATACAGCTTGCCATGGAAGGAGCCTTGCATGCTTGAAGAAGAAGACAGTAGGAAAGTAGAGATTCAGAAGATAGAGCATCTCCAAAATCTCAACCTGTTCTCCATTACTGCAAAACAAGTACTTATTTCATGTTCTTTTACTTTTCACAATCGACTTTGATAATTATTAATATCCTGACTAAGAGTTACAAGATAACCATAGCTTGCTTCAAGCCGACAATCTCCGTGGGATCGACCCTTACTCACGTCAGGTATTACTTGGACGACCCAGTGCACTTGCTGGTTAGTTGTGTGGAATTGCAAAAGTGTGATTGCAATTTCGTGCACCATCACCACATCAATATAATTAAACTAAATTCAAGGATAAATTCGAAATTCATGTACTTCTTGTTCTTTTGAATTAAAAACATTTTTCATTTAAGAGAGGTGAAGGATTAATAGAATTTATTCATAGCTTTAAGACATAGTTACTAACTACTAATGATCTTGAAGTAGAGACACAAAACATAGATAAACACAACATAAAAACCGAAAAGCATAAAGAAATAAGAACAAGGAATGAATCCACCTTAGTGGCGTCTTCTTCTTGAAGGACCAACAATGTCCTTAAGCTCTTCTATGTCCCTTCCCTGCCTTTGTTGCTCCTCCCTCATTGCTCTTTGATATTCTCTTATTTCATGGAGAATGATGGAGTGCTCATGATGTTCCACCCTCAATTGTTCCACATTGTGGTTCAAATCTTCTAAGGAAGTGTTGAGTTGTTCCCAATAGTTGTTGGGAGGAAAGTGCATCCCTTGAGGCATCTCAGGGATTTCTTGATGATGAGCTTCCTCATGCATCTCTTGAGATCCGTGGAGGGTTTCTCTTGCTTGCTTCATCCTCTTCTTGGTGATGGGCTTATCCTTTTCAATGGGGATGTCTCCTTCTATGATAACTCCAGCTGAGTAACATAGATGGCAAATAAGGTGAG
>NC_029781.3:61414579-61418240 GCF_000817695.3 Arachis duranensis
AGAGTGTTTATTGGGAAGAGAGATTCAGAGATTGAAGTTGTTGGGAAGTGTGACATGGGGAAAAGTGTTATAGGATTAGGAGGTAAGGTGGAAATATGTTAAGTGTGGATCCTGTGGGGTCCACAGATCCTGAGATGATCCTGTGGGATCCACAAATCTTGAGGTGATCCTGTGGGGGTCCACAGATCCTGAGGTGTCAAGGAATTACATCCCTGCACCAAATAGGCAAGCAAAAATGCCTTTGCATACCATTCTGGCGTTTAAACGCCGAGGTGATACACGTTCTGGGCGTTCAACGCTCATGTGAAGCATGTTCTGGGCGTTCAACGCCCATGTGTAGCATGTTTCTGGCATTGAACGCCAGTTCCATGCTTGTTACTGGCATTCAGCGCCAGCTTTTCTCAAGGCACATTCCTGGCGTTCAAACGCCAGAATGTTGCTTGTTTCTGGCATTCAGCGCCAGATTCATGCTCTGTTCTGGCGTTGAACGCCAACCAGATGCTCCTTACTGGCGTTGAACGCCAGTCTGCCTTTCCTCCAGGGTGTGATTTTTCTTCTGCTGTTTTTGATTCTATTTTTAATTTTTATATTTTTTTCGTGACTCCTCATGATCATGTACCTAATAAAACACAAAATAACAATAAAATAAAATAAAAATTAGATAAATAAAATTGGGTTGCCTCCCAACAAGCGCTTCTTTAATGTCAATAGCTTGACAGTGGGCTCTCTTGGAGCCACAAGGTGATCAGGTCAATGTTGTATAGTCCCAACACCAAACTTAGATTTTGGATATGGGGTCTTAACACCAAACTTAGAGTTTGGTTGTGGCCTCCCAACACCAAACTTAGAGTTTGACTGTGGGGGCTCTTCTTGACTCTGAACTGAGAGAAGCTCTTTGTGCTCACTCTCTTTTGTCACAGAGGGATGGCCATGTGCCTTAAACACAAGGTAGTCCCCATTCAATTGAAGGACTGATTCACCTCTGTTGACATCTATCACAGCTCCTGCTGTGGCAAGGAAAGGTCTTCCAAGGATGATGCATTCATCCTCTTCCTTCCTAGTGTTTAAGATTATGAAATCAGCAGTGATGTAAAGGCCTTCAACCTTTACTAACACGTCCTTTCCATAAGCTTGTTTTATTGACTTGTCTGCCATCTCTAATGAGATTTTTGCAGCTTGTACCTCAAAGATTCCCAATTTCTCCATTACAGAGAGTGGCATAAGATTTATACCTGACCCTAGGTCACACAGAACCTTCTCAAAGGTCATGGTTCCTATGGTACATGGTATTAAGAATTTATCAAGATCTTATTTCTTTTGAGGTAAAATTTGCTGAATCCAGGTATCTAGTTCACTAATGAGCAAGGGAGGTTCACTTTCCCAAGTCTCATTACCAACTACTTGGCATTCAGCTTCATGATAGCTCCTAAATATTGAGCAACTTGCTCTCCAGTCACATCTTCATCCTCTTCAAAGGAAGAATAGTTCTCTATGGTCTCTATATGAGCCTCATATTCCCTTGGATACTTAATAGGAAACTCCCTCTTGCTTGAGAGACGTCCCAGGAGGTCTTCCTCACTAGGATTTTCGTCCTCCTCCTCCCTTGTGCATTCGGCCATATTGATTACATCAATGGCCTTGCACTCTCCTTTTGGATTCTCTTCTGTATTGCTTGGGAGAATACTGGGAGGAGTTTCAATGACATTCTTACTCAGCTGGTCTACTTGTGCCTCCAGATTTCTGATGGAGGATCTTGTTTCACTCATGAAACTGAAAGTGGCTTTTGACAAATCAGAGACTATATTGGCTAAATTAGAAGTATTTTGTTCAGAATTCTCTGTCTATTGCTGAGACGATGATGGAAAAGGCTTGCTATTGCTCAGCCTATTGCGTCCACCATTGTTAAAGCCTTGTTGAGGCTTTTGTTAATCCTTCCATGAGAAATTTGGATGATTTCTCCATGATGAATTATAAGTGTTTCCATAAGGTTCACCCATGTAATTTACCTCTGCTATTTAAGCTTCTTCAGAAGCTGCCTCTTTAGTACTGTTGGATGCATTTTGCCATCCATTCAGACTTTGAGAGAACATGTTAACTTGTTGAGTCAACACTTTGTTCTGAGCCAATATGGCATTCAGAGCATCAATCTCAAGAACTCCTTTCTTCTGAGGTGTCCCATTATTCATGGAATTCCTCTCAGAAGTGTACATGAATTGCTTATTTGCAACCATGTCAATTAGTTATTGAGCTTCTGCAGGCGTTTTCTTTAGGTGAATGGATCCACCTGCAGAATGGTCCAATGACATTTTTGAAAACTCAGATAGACCATAATAGAATATATCTAATATGGTCCATTCTGAAAATATGTCAGATGGACACCTTTTGGTCAACTGCTTGTATCTTTCCCAAGCTTCATAGAGGGATTCACCGTCTTTTTGTTTGAAGGTCTGAACATCCACTCTAAGCTTGCTTAGCTTTTGAGGAGGAAAGAATTTATCCAAGAAAGCCGTGACCAGCTTATCCCAAGAGTCCAGGCTATCCTTAGGTTGTGAATCCAACGATATTCTAGCTCTGTCTCTTACAGCAAAAGGGAAAAGCATGAGCCTGTAGACTTCAGGATCTACTCCATTCGTCTTTACAGTCTCACAAATCTGCAAGAACTCAGTTAAAAACTGGTAAGGATCTTCAGATGGAAGTCCATAAAACTTGCAGTTTTGTTGCATTAAAGCAACTAGTTGAGGTTTAAGCTCAAAATTTTTGGCTCCAATGGCAGGAATGGAGATGCTTCTTGCATCAAATTTGGACGTGAGCTTAGTAAAATCACCAAGCATCCTCCTTGCATTATCATTATTGGGTTCGGCTGCCATCTCTTTCTCTTGTTCGAAAATTTCTGAAAGGTTGCTTTTGGATTGTTGTAATTTAGCTTCTCTTAGTTTTCTCTTCAGAGTCCTTTCAGGTTCAGGATCAATTTCAACAAGAGTGCCTTTTTCCTTGTTCATGCTCATATGAAAGAGAAGAAAATAAGAAAAGAAAGAGGAATCCTCTATGTCACAGTATAGAGATTCCTTTATGTTAGTAGAAGAAGAAAGAGTGAAGAATCCAAACACAAGGGATAGATTATGTTCGGATTTTTAGATGAAGTGAGGTGAAGAGAAGTGTTAGTAAATAATTAAATAGAATAAGAGAGAAGAGATAGAAAATTTCGAAAATAATTTAAAAAAAAAAGTGTTAGTAATTTTCGAAAATTAGAGATAAGATAAGATTAAAATTAAAATTTAAAACAAAAGAATTTTTGAAAAAGAGATGAGATATTTTTGAAAATCAGAGAGGGAAAAGTAGTTAGGTGGTTTTGAAAAAGATAAGAAACAAACAAAAAGTCAAAGAGTTAGTTGAAAAAAAAATATTAAAATCAAATTTGAAAAGATTAGAAGATAAGAAGTTAGACAAGATATTTTGAAATCAAATTTTGAAAAAGATAAAATTTTTGAAAAAGATAAGATAAAAGATAAAAAGATTTAATTCAAAAAATTATAAAATTACTTACTTCACTAACAAGAAACTACAAGATAAGATTCTAGAACTTAAAGATTGAACCTTTCTTAACAAGAAAGTAACAAACTTCAAATTTTTGAATCAATCACATTAATTGTTAGTGAGTTTT
>NC_029781.3:61418249-61419428 GCF_000817695.3 Arachis duranensis
AAAAAGATATGATTTTTGAAAAAGATTTTGAAAAGATAAGATTTTTAAAATTGAAAATTTGACTTGACTTGTAAGAAACAATTAATTTTGAAATTTTTGACTAAGTCAACTCAAATTTTCGAAAATTATGAGAAAAATAAGGAAAAGATATTTTTTGATTTTTGAATTTTTTTATGATGAGAGAGAAAAACACAAAAATGACCCAAAACATGAAAATTTTGGATCAAAACACAAGATGCATGCAAGAACACTATGAATGTCAAGATGAACACCAAGAACACTTTGAAGATCATGATGAACATCAAGAGCATATTTTTGAAAAAAAATTTTATGCAAAGAAAACATGCAAGACACCAAACTTAGAAATCTTTAATGCATGGACTCTAACAAACAAAAAATGCATATGAAAAACAACAAACAACACAAAACAAGAAAACATCAAGATCAAACAAGAGGACTTATCAAGAACAACTTGAAGATCATGAAGAACACTATGAATGCATAAATTTTCAAAAAAATGCAAGAAAAATTTTTAAAGCATGCAATTGACACCAAACTTAAAAATTGACTCAAGACTCAACAAGAAACACAAAATATTTTTTAGTTTTATGATTTTATTATTTTTTTTTGGATTTTTGTATATAATTTTCGAAAACAAAGTTTAAAAAATACAAAAAGAAAAGAAAATTTTGAAAAAGATTTTTGAAAAGTTTTTGAAAAGAAAATTACCTAATCTGAGCAACAAGATGAACCTTCAGTTGTCCATACTCGAACAATCCCCGGCAACGGCACCAAAAACTTGGTAGACGAAATTGTGATTGCCCTCTTTGTATTTGCATGAGATTTATTTAATGGCTCTTTGGCATATGTGATCACAACTACGGTCAACTTAACCAGCAAGTGTACTGGGTCATCCAAGTAATACCTTACGTGAGTAAGGGTCGATCCCACAGAGATTGTTGGTATGAAGCAAGCTATGGTCACCTTGTAAATCTCAGTTAGGCAGATTAAATGATTATGGATTTTGAAAATTAATAATAAAAAGAAATAAAATAAGATAGAAATACTTATGTAAATCAATAGTGGGAATTTCAGATAGGCGTATGGAGATGCTGTGCTCCTCTTAAATCTCTACTTTCTTATTACATTCATCCAATCCTTCTTACTCCTTTCCATGGT
>NC_029781.3:61419637-61445958 GCF_000817695.3 Arachis duranensis
GCTAATCATCTGTCGGTTCTCAATCAGGTTGGAATAGAATCCATTGATTCTTTTGCGTCTGTCACTAACACCCAGCCTTCAAGAGTTTGAAGCTCGTCACAGTCATTCAATTCCGGAATCCTACTCGGAATACCACAGACAAGGTTAAACCTTCTGGATTCCCATGAATGTCGCCATCTATCTAGCTTATACCACGAAGATTCTATTGGGGAATTTAAGAGATATGCGCCCGGCCTAAGGTAGAACGGAAGTGGTTGTCAGTCACGCACGTTCATGGGTGAGAATGATGATGAGTGTCACGGATCATCACATTCATCAAAGTTAAGTGTAGCGTATATCTTGGAATAAGAATAAAAGAGAATTGAATAGAAAGTAATAGTAATTGTATTGAAACTTGAGGTATAGCAGAGCTCCACACCCTTAATATACGGTGTGCAGAAACTCCACTGTTGAAAATACATAAGTGGTGTGCAAAAACTCCACCGTTGAAAATACATAAGTAAAAGGTTCAGGCATGGCCGAATGGCCAGCCCCCAAAACGTGATCAGAAGACCGAATGGTCAAAAGACGTAAACGTGGTCAAAAGATGTCTAATACAATAGTTAAATGTCCTATATATACTAGACTAGCTACTAGGGTTTACATGAGTAAGTATTTGATGCATAAATTCACTTCCGGGGCCCACTTGGTGTATGCTTGGGCTGAGCTTGATCTATCAACGAGCTGAGGCTTTTATTGGAGTTGAACGCCAAGTTGTAACGTGTTTTGGATGTTCAACTCCGGGTCGTGACGTGTTTCTGGCGTTTAACTCCAAACAGCAGCATGTACTTGGCGTTGAGCGCCACTTTACGTCGTCAATTCCCGAATAAAGTATAAACTATTATATATTGATGGAAAGCTCTGAATTTCTACTTTTCAACGCCGTTGAGAGCGCGTCATTTGGAGTTCTTTAGCTCTAGAAAATCCATTTTTAGTGAAGAGAGGTCAGATTCCAACTGCATCAGCAGTCCGTTGTCAGCCTCCTATCAGAGTTTTGCTCAAGTCCATCAATTTCAGCCAGAAATTACCTAAAATCACAGAAAAACACACAAACTCATAGTAAAGTCCAGAAATGTGAATTTAACATAAAAACTAATGAAAACATCCCTAAAAGTAGCTTGAACTTACTAAAAACTACCTAAAAACAATGCCAAAAAGCGTATAAATTATCCGCTCATCAATACCTCAACTTGCATTAAAAAGAAATTGAATCTAACATGCAGTTCATAAACCAAATTGGGGAAATAAACAAATCAACAAGAGAAATAAATAAACCAAAGTACTAGAACAATTAAAGTAGAAGAACCCTAAATTGAAGCAAGGTAGAATTCTGAAATTGAGAAGAAATAAACCTAAAAACCTAAAACCTAGATAGAGGAGAGAGCCTCTCTGGTGGATGAAATTGTGATCATCAATAATGGCTCCAAAGGCTTGGTTTATCACAATTCCGCACAACTAACCAGCAAGTGTACTGGGTCGTCCAAGTAATACCTTACATGAGTAGAAGTCGATCCCACAGAGATTGTTGGTATGAGGCAAGCTATGGTCATCTTGTAAATTCAAGTCAGGCGGATTTAAATGGATTAAGAGATTATTGGTTTAAATAATGATAATAAAATAAATAGAAAATAAAGATAAAGTTACTCATGTAATTCAATGGTGGGAATTTCAGATAGGTGTATGGAGGTGCTGTGTTCCTTCTGAATCTTTGCTTTTCTACTTCTTCCTTCCAATTTTTTTATCACTCCTTTCTATGGCAAGCTGTATGTAGGGCATCACCGTTGTCAATGGCTACATCCCATCCTCTCAGTGAAAATGGTCCAAATGCTCTGTCACAACATGGCTAATCATCTGTCGGTTCTCAATCAGGTTGGAATAGAATCCAGTGATTCTTTTGCGTCTGTCACTAACGCCCAGCCTTCAGGAGTTTGAAGTTCGTCACAGTCATTCAATCTCAAAATCCTACTCGGAATACCACAGACAAGGTTAGACTTTCCGGATTCCCATGAATGCCACCGTCAATTCTAGCTTATACCACGAAGATTCTGATTAAGGAATCCAAGAGATATGCGCCCGGTCTAAGGTAGAACGGAAGTGGTTGTCAATCACGCGCGTTCATAGGTGAGAATGATGATGAGTGTCACGGATCATCACATTCATCAAGTTGAAGTGCAACGAATATCTTAGAACAGGAATAAATCGAATTGAATAGAAAGTAGTAGTAATTGCATTGAAACTTGAGGTACAGTAGAGCTCCGCACCCTTAATCTATGGTGTGTAGAAACTCCACCGTTGAAAATACATAAGTGATAAAGGTCCAGGCATGGCCGAATGGCCAGCCCCCAAAACGGGATCACAGGATCAAAAATACAATCCAGGATGAAAATACAATAATAAAGGTTCCTATTTATAGCATACTAGTTACTAGGGTTTATAAAAGTAAGTAATTGATGCATAAATCCACTTCCGGGGCCCACTTGGTGTATGTTTGGGCTGAGCTTGATCTTTACACGAGCTGAGGCTTATCTTGGAGTTGAACGCCAAGTTGTAACGTGTTTTTGGCGTTCAACTCTGGTTCGTGACATGTTTCTGGCGTTTGACTCTAGAATGCAGCATGGAACTGGCGTTGAGCGCCAGTTTACGTCATTAAATCTCGAATAAAGTATGGACTATTATATATTGCTGGAAAGCTCTGGATGTCTAATTTCCAAAGCTATTAAGAGCGCTCCATTTAGAGTTCTGTAGCTCTAGAAAATCCATTTCGAGTGCAGGGAGGTCAGAATCCAACAGCATTAGCAGTCCTTTGTTAGCCTCCTTCTCAGAGTTTTGCTTAGGTCCCTCAATTTCAGCCAGAAATTACCTGAAATCACAGAAAAACATACAAACTCATAGTAAAGTCCAGAAATGTGAATTTAGCATAAAAACTAATGAAAACATCTCTAAAAGTAGCTAGATCATACTAAAAACTATCTAAAAAGAATGCCAAAAAACGTATAAATTATCCGCTCATCACAACACCAAACTTAAATTGTTGCTTGTCCCCAAGTAACTGAAAATCAAATAGGATAAAAAGAAGAGAATATACTATAAATTCCAAAATATCAATGAATATTAATTCTAATTAGATGAGCGGGACTTATAGCTTTTTGCTTCTGAACAGTTTTGGCATCTCACTTTATCCTTTGAAGTTTAGAATGATTGGCATCTCTAGGAACTCAGAGTTCAGATAGTGTTGATTGATTCTCCTAGTTAAGTTTGTTGATTCTTGAACACAACTACTTTTATAAGTCTTGGCTGTGGCCCTAAGCACTTTGTTTTTCAGTATTACCACCGGATACATAAATGCCACAGACACATAACTGGGTGAACCTTTTCAGATTGTGACTCAGCTTTGCTAAAGTCCCTAGTTAGAGGTGTCTAGAGCTCTTAAGCACACTCTTTTTGCTTTGGATTACGACTTTAACCACTCAGTCTCAAGCTTTTAACCTGTACCTTCATGACACAAGCACATGGATAGGGACAACTTGATTTAGCCGCTTAGGCCTGGATTTATTTCCTTGGGCCCTCCTATCCATTGATGCTCAAAGCCTTGGATCCTTTTTACCCTTGCCCTTTGGTTTTAAGGGCTATTGGCTTTTTTCTGCTTGCTTTTTCTTTTTATTTCTATTTTTTTGCCAAAATTTTTTTTCACTGTTTTTTCTTGCTTCAAGAATCAATTTCATGATTTTTCAGATTGTCAATAACATTCTCTTTGTTCATCATTCTTTCAAGAGCCAACAATTTTAACATTCATGTTTAAGCATTCATTCAGAAAACAAAAAGTATTGTCACCACATCAATATAATTAAACTAAATTCAAGGATAATTTCGAAATTCATGTACTTCTTGTTCTTTTGTATTAAAAACATGTTTCATTTTAGAAAGGTGAAGGATTCATGGAATTATTCATAGCTTTAAGACATAGTTACTCAATACTAATGATCATGAGGTAGAGACACAAAACATAAATAAACATGAAGCATAAAAATCGAAAAACAGAAAAATAAGAATAAGGAATGAGTCCACCTTAGTGAGGGTGGCACCTTCTTGAAGAACCAATGGTGCTCTTTGAGCTCCTCTATGTCTCTTCCTTGCTTCTGTTGCATGATCCCTAATGATTTTGGTGCTCTTATCCTTAGTTGCTCCCAATAATTGTGTGGAGGAAAATGTATTCCCTGAGGTATCTCAGGGGTTTCTTGATGAGGGAATTCCTCATGCTCTCTTGATGTGCAGTCAAATGCTCTTCTACTGAGCTATGGACCCTTGAGATGAATCTCTCTATCTCCCATGACTTAGAGATGGAAGCTTTGTCTTCCCTTTTCTCTTTTTCTCTCTTTTTTTTGAGGTTTCTCTGGCCTTAGGTGCCATCAATGGTTATGAAAAAACAAAAAAGCTATGCTTTTACCACACCAAACTTAGAATGTTGCTCGCCCTCGAGCAAAGAAGAAAGAATGGAAGGGGAAGAAGATATGAAGGAGAGGGAGAGATGTATATGTTTCGGCCATATGGGTGGGATTGGGTAGGGAAGAGATGGATGGATGTGAGTGGTGAAGAGGTAATGGGGAAGAGAGATTGAGGTGATTGGTAAGAGAGGATGAATGTTAAGAAGAGGGGAGAATATGGTAGGTGGGGATCCTGTGGGGTCCACAGATCCTGAGATGTCAATGATTTACATCCCTGCACCAATTAGGCATGTAAAATGCCTTTGCATGCAATTCTGTTGTTTAAACGCCGAAGTGATGCATGTTCTGGGCGTTCAAAGCCCATGTGTAGCATGTTTCTGGCATTGAACGCCAGTTCCATGCTTGTTTCTAGCGTTCAGCACCAGCTCTATGCTCTGTTCTGGCGTTGAACGCCAGCCAGATGCTCCTTACTGGCGTTTAAACGCCAGTAAGTCCTTCCTCCAGGGTGTGATTTTTCTTCTGCGGTTTTTGATTCTGTTTTTAATTTTAATATTTTTTTTGTGACTCCACATGATCATGTACCTAATAAAACATAAAAGAACAATAAAATAAAAAATAAAATTAGATAAATAAAAATTGGGTTGCCTCCCAATAAGCGCTTCTTTAATGTCAATAGCTTGACAATGAGCTCTTATGGAGTTTCACAGATGTTCAGAGCATTGTTGGGACCTCCCAACACCCAACTTAGAGTTTGAATGTGGGGGTTCAACACCAAACTTAGAGTTTGGTTGTGGCCTCCCAACACCAAACTTAGAGTTTGACTGCGGGGGCTCTGTTTGACTCTGCATTGAGAGAAGCTATTCATGCTTCTCTCATTACCAAATAACTTGGCATTTAGCTTCATGATGGCTCCTAGATATTGAGCAACTTACTCTCTAGTCACATCTTCATCCTCTTCAGAGGAAGAATAGTCTTCAGAGCTCATGAATGGCAGAAGAAGATTTAATGGAATCTCTATGGTCTCTATATGAGCCTCAGATTCCTTTGGATCCTCAACAGGGAACTCCTTCCTGCTTGAGGGATGTCCCATGAGATCTTCCTCATTTGGATTCGCGTTCTCTCCCTCCTCCTTGCATTCGGCCATATTGATTATATCAATGGCCTTGCACTCTCTTTTTGAATTTTCTTCAGTATTGCTTGGGAGAGTACTAGGAGGGGTTTCAGTGATTTTCTTACTCAGCTGGCCCACTTGTGCCTCCAGATTTCTGATGGAGGACCTTGTTTCATTCATTAAACTTAAAGTGACCTTAGACAGATCAGAGACTAAGTTTGCTAAGTTAGAGGTATTCTGTTCACAATTCTCTGTCTGTTACTGAGAAGATGATGGATAAGGCTTGATATTGCTAAGCCTATTTCTTCCACCATTATTAAAGCCTTGTTGAGGCTTTTGTTGATCCTTCCATGAAAAATTTGGATGATTTCTCCATGATGAATTATAGGTGTTTCCATAAGGTTCACCGATGTAATTTACTTCTGCCATTGCAGGGTTTCAGGATCATAAGCTTCTTCTTTAGAAGATGCCTCTTTAGTACTGTTGGATGCATTTTGCCATCCATTCAGACTTTGAGAAATCATGTTGACTTGCTGAGTCAACATTTTGTTCTGAGCCAATATGGCATTCAGAGCATCAATTTCAAGAACTCCCTTCCTCTGAGGCGTCCCATTATTCACAGAATTCCTCTCAGAAGTGTACATGAATTGGTTATTTGCAACCATGTCAATAAGTTCCTGAGCTTATGCAGGCGTTTTCTTTAGGTGAATGGATCCACCTGCAAAGTGGTCCAATGACATCTTGAAAAACTCAGATAGACCATAATAGAATATATCTAATATGGTCCACTCTGAAAATATGTCAGAAGGACACTTTTTCGTCATCTGCTTGTATCTTTCCCAAGCTTCATAGAGGGATTCACCATCTTTTTGCTTGAAGGTCTGAACATCCACTCTAAGCTTGCTCAGCTTTTAAGGAGGAAAGAATTTATACAAGAAGGCCGTGACCAGCTTATCCCAGGAGTCCAGGCTATCTTTAGGTTGTGAGTCCAACCATGTTCTAGCTCTGTCTCTCACAGCAAAAGGGAAAAGCATGAGCCTGTAGACTTCAGGATCTACTCCATTCGTCTTAACAGTCTCACAAATCTGCAAGAACTCAGTTAAAAACTAGTAAGGATCTTCAGATGGAAGTCCATGAAACTTGCAGTTCTATTGAATTAGAGCAACTAATTGAGGTTTGAGCTCAAAATTGTTTACTCCAATGGCAGGAATTGAGATGCTTCTTCCATCAAACTTGGACGTGGGTTTAGTAAAATCACCAAGCACCCTCCTTGCATTATTGTTGTTGGGTTCGGCTGCCATCTCCTTCTCTTATTCGAAAATTTCAGAAAGGTTGCCTCTGGATTGTTGTAATTTAACGTCTCTTAGTTTCCTCTTCAGAGTCCTTTCAGGTTCAGGATCAGCTTCAACAAGAGTATTTTTTTCCTTGTTCCTGCTCATATGAAAGAGAAGAGAACTAGAAAAGAAGAGGAATCCTCTATGTCACAGTAAAGAGGATCCTTATTATTAGTAGAAGAAGAAAAGAATAAAGAAAGGAGAATCCAAACACAAGGGTAAGGATAGAGGCAGTGATTGGGGATGAAGTGAGGTGAAGAGAAGTATTAGTAAATAAATAAATAAATAGAATAGGATGAGAGAGAGATTTTTGAAAATAAAATTTGAAAAGGGGTTAGTGATTTTCGAAAATTAGATAAGCAATAAAATTAAAATTTAAATTTAAAATAATTAATTAATTAAAAAGAATTTTGAAAAAGGGATGAGATATTTTCGAAAGGTAGAGAGGGAAAAGTAGTTAGGTGGTTTTGAAAAAGATAAGAAACAAACAAAAAGTTAATTAGTTAGTTGAAAAAGATATTAAAATCAAATTTGAAAAGATAAGAAGATAAGAAGTTAGAAAAGATATTTTAAAATCAAATTTTTTGAAAAAGATAAAATTTTGAAAAAGATATGATATAAAAGATAGGATAAGATAGATTTAATTTTTAAAATCAAAATTAATTACTTGACTAACAAGAAACTAAAAGATATGATTCTAGAATTTAAAGATTGAACCTTTCTTAACAAGAAAGTAATAAACTTCAAATTTTTGAATTAATCACATTAATTGTTAGCATATTTTTTCGAAAATAAAGATAAAATTAAGAAAAAGATTTTTGAAAAATATTTTTAAATTTTCAAAAATCATAACATAAAAATGAAAAAGATTTGATTTTTGAAAAAGTTTTGAAAAGATAGGATTTTTAAAATTGAAAATTTGACTTGATTTGTAAGAAACAACTAATTTTAAAAATTTTTGACTAAGTCAACTCAAATTTTTGAAAATTATGAGAAAATTAAGGAAAAGATATTTTTTATTTTTGAATTTTTAATAATAAGAGAGAAAAACACAAATATGACCCAAAACATGAAAATTTTGGATCAAAACCAATGATGAATGCAAGAACACTATGAATGTCAAGATGAACACCAAGAACACTTTGAAGATCATGATGAACATCAAGAACATATTTTTGAAAAAATTTTTATGCAAAGAAAACATGCAAGACACCAAACTTAGAAATCTTTCATGTTTAGACATTATGAATGCAAAAATGCACATGAAAAACATCATACAACACAAAATAAGAAAATTTAAATATGAAACAAGAAGACTTACCAAGAACAACTTGAAGATCATGAAGAACACTATGAATGCATGAATTTTCGAAAATTTTCAGAAAAATAAAAAATAAAAGTATGCAATTGACACCAAACTTAAAAATTAACTCAAGACTTAAACAAGAAACACAAAATATATTTGATTTTTTATTATTTTATTATTATTTTGTATTTTCTTACTAAATTTTTCGAAAACATATTTTGGAAAAAGGAAGTAATGAATTCATAGTCCTTAATCAAAATCCTATGAGTTAGACATGGCTTAATAGCCAGCTAAGCTAAAACATGTTTCATGAAACACTAGAATTCATTCTTAAAAAAATTTTGAAAAATTTTCGAAAACAAAGGGAAAAATTTTGAAAAATATTTTTGAAAACATTTTTTGAAAAGAAAATAAAAAGAAAATTACCTAATCTGAGCAACAAGATGAACGTCAGTTGTCCATACTCGAACAATCCCCGGCAACGGCGCCAAAAACTTGGTAGACAAAATTGTGATCATCAATAATGGCTCCAAAGGCTTGGTGCTCTCAAACGTGAATCACACTTTATCACAACTCCGCACAACTAACCAGCAAGTGTACTGGGTCGTCCAAGTAATACCTTACGTGAGTAAGGGTCGATCCCACAGAGATTGTTGGCATGAAGCAAGCTATGGTCATCTTGTAAATCCCAGTCAGGCGGATTTAAATGGATTAAGATATTATTGGTTTAAATAATGATAATAAAATAAATAGAAAATAAAGATAAAGTTACTCATGTAATTCAATGGTGGGAATTTCAAATAGGTGTATGGAGGTGCTGTGTTCCTTCTGAATCATTGCTTTTCTACTTCTTCCTTCCAGTTTTTTTATCACTCCTTTCTATGGCAAGCTGTATGTAGGGCATCACTGTTGTCAATGGCTACATCCCATCCTCTCAGTGAAAATGGTCCAAATGCTCTATCACAGCATGGCTAATCATCTGTCGGTTCTCAATCAGGTTGGAATAGAATCTAGTGATTCTTTTGTGNGAATGATGATGAGTGTCACAGATCATCACATTCATCAAGTTGAAGTGCAACAAATATCTTAGAACAGGAATAAATCGAATTGAATAGAAAATAGTAGTAATTGCATTGAAACTTGAGGTACAACAGAGCTGTACACCCTTAATCTATGGTGTGTAGAAACTCCACCGTTGAAAATACAGAAGTGATGAAGGTCCTGGCATGGTCGAATGGCCAGCCCCCAAAACGTGATCACAGGATCAAAAATACAATCCAGGATGAAAATACAATAATAAAAAGTCCTAGTTATACTAGACTAGTTACTAGGGTTTACAGAAGTAAGTAATTGATGCATAAATCCACTTCCGGGGCCCACTTGGTGTATGTTTGGGCTGAGCTTGATCTTTACACAAGCTGAGGCTTATCTTGGAGTTGAACGCCAAGTTGTAACGTGTTTTTGGCGTTCAACTCTGGTTTGTGACGTGTTTCTGGCGTTTGACTCCAAATGCAGCATGGAACTGGCGTTGAGCGCTAGTTTACGTCGTCAAATCTGGAATAAAGTATGGACTATTATATATTTCTGGAAATCTCTGGATGTCTACTTTCTAACGCCGTTGAGAGCTAGCCATTTGGAGTTCTGTAGCTCCAGAAAATCCATTTCGAGTGCAAGGAGGTCAGAATCCAACAGCATCAGCAGTCCTTTGTCAGACTCATTATCAGAGTTTTGCTCAGGTCCCTCAATTTCAGCCAGAAATTACCTGAAATCATAGAAAAACACACAAACTCATAGTAAAGTCCAGAAATGTGAATTTAGCATAAAAACTAATGAAAACATCCCTAAAATTAGCTAGATCATACTAAAAACTATCTAAAAACAATGCCAAAAATCGTATAAATTATCCGCTCACACTCTCTCTCTCTAGAAAACTATTTCTAAAACCTAATACTATGTGAATGAGAAGTAAATGATCAATTCCCCCACTCTACAGCCTCTAATATGTGTTTTTGGGCTTGGAACTAGGCCAAAACTAGCTCAGTAATCGCCCCCAGCGATTTCTGATACGCCCAGCACGTGGCTCTATCACGCGTATGCGTCGTTGAACTTTCGCAAGGTCACGCGTACGCGTAATCCACGCGTGCGTGTCACCTAACTGCATGGTAACTATGGCAAATTGTATATCATTTTGAAGCCCCGGATGTTAGCTTTCCAACGCAACTAAAACTGCCTCATTCGGATCTCTGTAGCTCAAGTTATGATCGACTTAATACGAAGAGGTCAGGCTTGACAGCTCTGCAATTCCTTCAATTTCTTGTATTCCTTCACTGTTGCATGCTTCCTTTCCATTCTCTAAGTCATTTCTACCCTATAAACCCTGAAAACACTCAGCAAACATATCACGACATCGAATGGTAATAAGAGGGGATTAAAGTTAGCAAATTTAGGGCCAAAGAAGCATGTTTTCAATCATAGCACAAAATGAGGAAGGAAAATGTAAAACATGCGAATTCAATGAATAAGTGTGAGAATAATGGATAAAATCCACTAAATTAAGCACAAGATAAACCATAAAATAGCGGTTTATCAATCTCCCCACACTTAAACATTAGCATGTCCTCATGCTAAGCACAAGAGAAACTACAAAAGAGTGAAAAGGAATGGTAGAATGTATGAAATGCAACCTATCTATATGAATGCAACTAAATGCGAAATTCTTCTACCTACTTGGTTAAAAGTAAATAAATCTTTTAAGAACAAATATGAACTGGATTTTACTAATTCAAATCATAAAAATGAAGTACAAATAGACTTGTAAGAAGAAGATAGCTCATAAAAGCCGGGAACAAAGAATCGAGCATCGAACCCTCACTGGAAGTGTATACACTCTAATCCCTTAGGTGTTTAAGGTTCGATTCTCTCAATTCTCTACTAAGCTTGCTTTCTAAGACTTGCTCTTCATCTAACAATCAACAAAAATTTAATGCACAAATACACATATTAAGAGGTCTTTTAAGGGTTGTAATGGGGTTATGGTAAAGGTAGGGTTGTATTTGGTTAAGTGGACTAAAATCTGAATCCTTGATTAACCCAAACTTTCCACCTAACTTGAGACAGTCCATGTAATCACAATACAAAATCTAACTACCCATTAACTATATTTTCCACATATTCATGCATTCCAATTTTGAGTACAGTACATATGCATTGCTATCACTATATACGTTGGAACATTTTGTCCCCTTTTTATTATTTGCTCTTTTTCTTTTCTTTTTTCTTTTTTTCTTTTTCTTTTTATTTTTCTCAATGCATATGATTAAGGTATTGAATGCAAAAATATATGATCAACTATATTTTTTCTTTCACATTTTCACCAAAAGTATACAGTATACCCGATTTCCAAACCAAATGCTCCCAAACCGATTTTCCCACACTTAAATCATGAGCACTCTCACTAGTTTAAGCTAACCAAGGATTCAAATTAAGGATATTATTGTTGTCCACTTAGAGTTAATGATGTTCTAAAGTAAAGAACAAATGGGTAAAATAGGCTCAACATTGGTTTACAAAGGATAATGAAAAGGTTAAGGCCATATGGGTATGTAAGCTCAGTGAAACAAAGGCCTCAATCATATAAGTGCATGCACACATCAAACAATGGAAATATAGAATCAAGCAAGACAAAGATCACAATTTTAGAGAGAACAACACACCAAAACAAAATATTGGTTGATAAAATGTAACCAATCAAATAGGCTCAAAATCTCACTGGTTTTGTGTGTTCAAGCTCTAAACCATGTTCTAAATTAAATATCTTCAAGAAAGTTCAACAAAAATTTTAATTCAAATTAGTGAAATACTCTAAAAAATTTCTTGAAAAAGAAGATATCACTTCAACCAAGTAGTGGTAAAGTATGCACGAAATCTAACAAACATGCAATCAAACATGCAAATGCAACAACTAACTAATTAAACATTGGTGTTGGAAAAGGAAGTAACTAACCCACGGAAGTCAGTATCGACCTCCCCAAACTTAAAGATTGCACCATCCTCAGTGCATGCAAAGATGTGCAAGTGGACGGGTGGCTACAACTGAGGCGCTCTCTCCAAAGAGTGTGCAGTGGGACTTGTTTGCTCACCCTATTTAGAAGCATTCTGTTTTCCTTCTTGGTGGCCATCCTGAAAGAAGAGAAAAAAGAAGAAGAGTAGCCGACAAACAAAGATGGAAAAACAAATAAAACATGGGTGGGCTAATGCCAAATAATAATGAGGTTCTCAACTACATGGTAGCTACAACATGCAAGTGAGAAAATAATATAGGCAAAGGGCATGTGGAATAAATACCAAACAAGTCAAGAAGTACCCAAAGCAATGCAAGAAATATGCAACAGTTGAGTAAGAGAATTCAACACCACTAGTAAAATAAAAAACTTAGAAAAGAAAATAAGAACAAGCTATGAAAACAAAATTAAAATGCAATAAATAAAAGTATGCAAATGCAATAAACAAAAGAAAATGAAAGATGAGAAAAAATAAAAAGTGAATTTTTTATTTATTTTATTTATTTATTTATTTATATTTATATTTTTTATTTTATTATTATTATTTTTTTTTTTTTGAAGAGAGGGAAAAGAAGAAAGTAAGAAAGGAAGAAGAAAAAGGAAGGAGAAAGAAAGAGGAAAAAATAAGAAAGGAGAGAAGAAAGGAGTAAAAATGGAAAACAAGAAGTGACGCGTAAGCGTCGCCCACGCGTACGCGTAGGAGGGCCAAAATCCAAGTGACGCGTAAGCATCGGTCACGCGTACGCGTGACCACTGGTTGTGCTAAATGCACAATACCAGCACCAAGGCAGCACAACTCTTGGCCAAATCACTTATTGACGCCGATTTTTACCCCACGCGTACGCGTGGGTTGGCTTGTGCATGAGGCATCGTTCCTGTGCAGTTCCAGCGCAACTCTCTGTCCATTTTTTTATTTTTGCGCACCTGCATACGATGCGTATGTGTCACAGACGCTCATGCGTGGGTGCTTTTTTATATATAGAAAATTAAACTTAAATATGCAGAACTGTAAATTAACACTAATATAAATAAAATAAAAATAATAAAATAGGATGATCATACCATGGTGAGTTGCCTCCCACCTAGCACTTTTAGTTATTGTCCTTAAGTTGGACATTTGGTGAGCTCCTTGTCCTAGTGGCTTGTGCTTGAACTCATCTAGGAATTCCCACCAATGTTTGCAATTCCAATAGCCTCCGGGATCCCAAACTAGGTGCATAAAGCCTTCAAGCAAGTTAAAGCAAGTGACAAGGCCCCAAGAGTGTTGATTGCTAGAATGAATGTCGGGGTCCCAAACCTTGCTTTTGCACCCGTCTTCGTATTGATCATCATTGTTCCAACCGGGTGGAAAGCAATCTAAATTCTCACTAAGGCATCCAAACGACTTCCTAGACCCTTTCAATCGAGTTCTATACCAATCCTTGCACTTCAACTTTGAGCATGCAACCATATTGAACCTTGCCTGACAACTCCAACCACTACCCATCTGCCTCTTACTCTTAAAGCCACAAAAAGCTCTAAGTTGACCATCCGTCTCAAGTAACCCATATTCAAGTGGGAAAGTAAAGGCTAAGGATAAGAATTTTACCCACTTGAATGTTATATTGGATAGTAATGGCTTTGGGAGAGGTGTTTCTAATGATCTTGCAAGCTCCACTCCCTGATGCTTTTCCTTGAAAACTTCCACCTCTTTGCGAGCTTCTTCAATTTCAACCTCTTCCTCTTGGTAGCTTTCTTCCAATTCGATCTCTTCTTCATTGCTTACCAAGGGCATGGGAGGTTGTGCCCCTTTTTCTTTAATCTCCATGTCAAGTCTAGTG
Source organism: Arachis duranensis (assembly GCF_000817695.3). Lineage (NCBI taxonomy): Eukaryota > Viridiplantae > Streptophyta > Magnoliopsida > Fabales > Fabaceae > Arachis > Arachis duranensis. The sequence goes on from NC_029781.3 coordinate 61,433,751, forward strand.
GGAGGGGATTCAATTATAGATAAGAATTCGTCAATGATTGAATCCATCTCATGATCAACCTCCTCCAAGTCTTCAACCATGATCTGCCTTGGAGGTTGTACACCCTCCTGAACATCAAATTCAAACATCTTGGAAGGAGGCTCTATGAATTGAGTTTCCCATGGAGGTTCCGCATCTCTTACGTCTTTAACCACTTCTTCTTCTTCTTCGATAATTTTGGCTTTCTCCACTTGCTCTAGTACAAAATCAAACTCCTCTTTGATGTCTTCCATCTTTTGATAGCTTTCTTCAAGGATCTCTACTATCTCCACCTTTTGGGCCTCCTCTTGCTTCTTTTGAAGTAATAGATTCGTGAACCCGATCTATTAAGTTCCTAAGATGATCCCTTCTCCCTTGTTCCATGTCACTAGCATAATTGGGATTATGTTGCTCTTGGATTAATGGATCCACATGGGATATAAGAGCTTGGAGAGTAGAGGTGAGACTAGTGAGAGTAGAGATAAGTGTGGTTTGAAACTCTCTTTGCCCTTGGTGAATAACACTAAATGTATCATCTATGGAAGGTTGGGGTGGATAGGAGGGTTCATTTGTTGGGAGAAAAGGCTCATAATACGGAGGTGGTTCTTCTTGATAAGGATTTGGAGATGGTTCATTTTGATAGGGATATGGAGGTAGTGTATATTGAGGTGGTGGTTCTTGGGAGTAATTGCGTTGGAATTGGGGTGGTTCTATGTATGGCTCATATAGTTCATATGGTGGTTGGTATAGTGGATAAGGGTTAGGGTCATATAAAGGTGAATGGTGGAAAGGGGCTTGTGAGTATGGTGGTTCAAAACTATGTTGAGGAGGGGGTTCATAGACATATGGTGGTGGTTGTTGATAATCAAAAGAGTGCTCACGATAGCCATTATCTTAGTATGCCTCTTGGAATGTCTCTTGGTCATAGTATGTTGGTGGAGGTTGTTTCCAAGAGGGTTGATCAAATCCTTGTGGCTCCTCCCATCTTTGATTGTCCCATCCTTGATGCATATTCTCATTGTAGCCTCCATTCTCTACAACATAATTTGAACCAAACTCATAGCCAAAGTGATGAGAATTCATAGTAGCAAATAAAAACAAAAACTAATAAAAATAAGCAACAAAGTCCTAAAATTAACAAAAACTATCAAACAAGCAAAAAGAAAATATATAAAATAACCAATAATAAGGCACACATTTGCAATTCCCCAGCAACGGCGCCAAATATTGATAGAGGAAAAATGTCGGTAAAGAATTTCACAAAATTAATTACGTTGTAAGTATAGATCTAAACTGACAATTAAACCTCAATCAAATTTAATTTGCTTGTCACTTAAGCAAACCCAATAAAAATTAACTGAAGTATTTAAACCTCGGGTCATCTCTCAACGAATTGTAGGGAAGTGTATTTATTATTGGTTAGGGAAGAATATATTTTGGGTTTTGAAATAAAGAACAAGAAAGTAAATGGCAAGAAAATAAACTAATAAATAATAAACTTTTAACTAGGATTGAGAATTAGAAGTCATGTCCTTGTTACTGTCATCAATTGTGATGATAATTGTATTTCGATTTCACTTAGTTAACCTTTATAATGAAGGTAAGTCAAGTGAGCAAAATCAACTTAGGTTCACAGGTCCTAATCAAAGACTAGAGTTAGTGAAGCCTAAGCCAATCAGCTATTTTCAATTATCCTTCAACAAGAGAATTTGATAACTCTATAGCATCAACTAATCAATCCAAGTCAAGAACATAAAAAGCTACTTTAAAATCCTCCCAAGCATTTCATCAAATACTTGGAAGGCACAAAATAAAAGCATAGAAAAGCAATAAGAGAATATAAGATCTAAAACCAACAATTACAAGAAGGAATAATAACAATAAATTGAAGAAAGAAGCAATAAATATAAAATACCTCAACTTGCACCAAAAAGAAATTGAATCTAACATGGAGTTCATAAACCAAATTGGGGAAATAAACAAATCAACAAGAGAAATAAATAAACCAAAGTACTATAACAATTAAAGTAGAAGAAACCTAAATTGAAGCAAGGTAGAATTCTGAAATTGAGAAGAAAGAAACCTAAAAACCTAAAACCTAGAGAGAGGCTCCTCTCTCTATAGAAAACTACATCTAAAACCTAAAACTATGTGAATGAGAAATGAATGATTGATTCCCCCACTCTGCCGCCTCTAATCTGTGTTTTCGGGCTTGGAACTGGGCAAAAAATAGCCCAGAAATCGCCCCCAGCAATTTCTGATACGTCCAGCACGTGGCTCTATCACGCGTACGCGTCGCCCACGCATACGCATCGCTGAACTTTCGCAAGGTCACGCGTACGCATAATCCACGCGTGCGCGTTGTCTAACTGCAAGGCAACTACTGCAAATTGTATATCATTTCAAAGCCCCGGATGTTAGCTTTCCAACGCAACTGAAACCGCCTCATTCAGACTTCTGTAGCTCAAGTTATGATCGACTTAATACGAAGAGGTCAGGCTTGACAGCTCTGCAATTCCTTCAATTTCTTGTATTCCTTCCACTTTTGCATGCTTCCTTCCATCCTCTAAGCCATTCCTGCCCTATAAACCCTGAAAAAACTCAGCAAACATATCACGGCATTGAATGGTAATAAGAGAGGATTAAAATTAGCAAATTTAGGGCCAAAGAGGCATGTTTTCAATCATAGCACGAAATTAGGAAGGAAAATGTAAAACAGGCGAATTCAATGAATAAGTGTGAGAATAATGGATAAAATCCACTAAATTAAGCACAAGATAAACCGTAAAATAGTGGTTTATTAGCCCACTATAGACTATTATACAGCGTTGAAAAGCTCTGAATGTCAGCTTTCTAACGCAACTAGAAGCACTTCAATTGGACCTCTATAACTCAAGTTATGCTTCTTTAAAGGGGACAAGGTCGCAGGCATTGTCGCTGGTGTTAGTGGCACTAACGTCGGCGTTAAGGGAGTTAATAATGCCAGGTTCTGAAGCTCAAACTTAATGTCCACACTATACTATTATATATTATTGGAAAGCCTTAAATGTCTACTTTCTAATAATTATAAAAGTGCATCATTTAAAGCTCTACATCTCGAATTATACTTCTTGGAAGGTGAATAGGTCAGCTGGCCTTACTACAGGTTGATACCATGTTTATCTTTGCACTTTCGGGGCAGGTTTACTCTATCAAATTTAGTGTCCACCATGTAGTGCCATATATTCTTGGAAAGATTTGGATTCCTACTTTCCAATGCAAATGGAATCACTTCATTTGGAGCTTTGTAGCTCAAGTTATATTTGTTTGAAGAAGACATGGTCAGGTTGCCTGGTGCAAAGTTAGTGCCTACGTTAGTGGCACTAACGTGGCCACTAACATAGGTCTATTTGGCTTGTAGCACATTGTTGCTGGTGTTAGTGGCATTAATGCCACCACTCATGCCAGGCCTTGCCTTCTTCCATGTTAATGCCCACGTTAGTGGCATTAACGTGGCCACTAACGTGGGCATCCTTAGCCTTCGATCACGTTAATGGTGTTAACTTCACCATTAACGTCACATGCTCTCCATTCTTCACATTAGTGCCATTAACTTTGCCACTAACTTGGCTCATTCTCCTTTTTTCCATGTTAGTGGCACTAACGTGGCCACTAACATGGGTCTTCGCTGCTTCTTCTTTTCTCTACTCCACCTTTTAAGCTCATTTCTTCTTTCGTGCTTGTTTTGTGATTTTTTACTTCCTTTTTTTTACCATTTTCTACAAAATAGATCAACTCAAAGAGCTTCTTGAAGTGGTGGCTCAATGAACTCATCCTTTATGCAACTCTCTGTTTTATTGGAGTGTGGACTCACTTGGTTGTTTTCCTCACAACTTCCTTCTTCATTGGGATTTCACTTGGTTGTTTTTATCCCTTACAACTTCCTTCTTCATTGAGCTTCTTTTTCTTACTCTTCCAATTCCTCCTTTACACCTATAAATTGGTCTTCATCCTCCTTGCTAAGCACTGATGCACTGTTTCTAACCACATACTAACCGGCAAGTGCACCGGGTCATACCAAGTAATACCTTACGTGAGTAAGGGTCGATCCCATGAGGATTGATGGATCAAGCAACGATGGTTGATTAAATTACATAGTTAGATCAACAGAATAGTATGTTGAGTGTTCAAAGAGCATTAAACAGTAAATTAAGAATTCCATAAAGCAAACAGTAAAGAAGTTGTGAAATATATATGGAGAAATAGTTAAGGTTTCAAAGATATCTATTTTTCGGATTGATTTTCCTTACTAACTATTTTAATCATGCAAGATTTAATTCATGGCAAACTATATATGACTAGACCCTAATTCCTTAGACCTTCTTAGTCTCCTCTAAAATTCATTAACTGCCAATTCCTTGGTCAATTAATTCCAATTAGAGGGTGATGATCAATTTCTAGTTTATATGCCACAAGAATCGTAATTATCCAAAAATAAGGGGATTATATGTCATGTATCCCGTTAAATACAAACAATTAGAAATTCAGGATAATATGTTTTCAAGCTATTGTTCAAGTAAATAGCTTTTCCAAGTTTTACAAGAACTCAATTAGAACATGGGTCATACTTCCGTTCCATCCAAATTCATAAAATAAAGAACGAAAACAATTATTGAAATATAAATCAAAACATGGATTAAATTAGAAAGATCAAACGAATCAATCCATACAAATAGATAGAGCTCCTAACCTTAACAATGAAGGATTAGTTGCTCATGGTTCAGAGAAGAAAACTAGGATTCTAGTAAAATGTACAGAGTTCCCATCTGATGGCATCTAAGTTCCTATTTATAACTAATCCTAATAAATTTAAAATCTAATTATCAAAAATTAAAAATAATATCTTTTCCTATTTTAAAATCAAATTTGAATTTAAATCAGAATTAACTAACTACTCTACGTCATGTAACGTGGGGACCACTTGGCTTCACTGGATCCGTCCCTAACTTGAGTGCTAAAATGGGGCCCAGAAATCACTCCCCAGCATTTTCTGTGTTTTCTGCACGTGGCGCATGTCACGTGTACGTGTCAGTCACGCGTACGCGTCGATGGTCTTTTTCGCAAGTCACGCGGACATGTCGGTCACGCGGACATGTCGGTCACGCGCACGCGTCGTTGAGCAAATCTTCAATTCACGCGTACGCGTGAGTCACGCGTACGTGTCACCATGGATACCTCCAAATCACGCGTACGCGTCGCTCCTCGCTGCTATCTCCTTTAAATCTTGAGCTGCAAAATCTCCATCAAATCCAGTCGAATGCTACCTAAAATAAATAAAATTTCAAAAGACTCAAAGTAGCATCCATATTGGCTAAAACATAATTAATTCTTTATTAAACTCAATAAATTAAATGCAAATTCACTAGGAAAAGATAGGAAAGATGCTCACGCATCACAACACCAAACTTGAATTATTGCAAACTAATATAAGCTTAGGATGTGAATTTGCATGAGAATGAGAATTTGATTAAGCTCATGTCTCTTTTTATAGTGGGGTTTATAACTGCAATCGTGAATAGTTTTGGCATCTCACTCTCCTTTGAATCAAAAGGATGTCATTCTCATTTGGAATTAGAATCCGGATAATATTATGAATTCTCTGATCTTTTGTAACTCAATTTAATCCTTGAACACAACAAATTTTTTTTCTTTGGTGCTTTGCACCTTGAGCCTAGCTGTGACTTTAAATGTTTTGTCTCAAGCTTTACTTGACACAGAAACACCACAAGCACTTAACTGGGGAACTCTCTTTAAGTTCTAAATATTTTTTTATCCCTAGACAGTGGTGCTCAAAGCCTTTGGCGTACTCTACAATTGATCTCGACTCTAAATGTTTTGTCTCAAGGATTACTTGATACAAGAACACCACAAGCATGTGATTGGGGAAACAACTCTTTGAGCTTTTAATCATGTCTGACCTCCTTAGTCATTGATGCTCAGAGCCTTGGACCTTGCTTTTATTTTTCTTTTGCTGTTTCATTTGCTTCAAGGATTAAACTTTCATTAAATTCAGAGAAATCATAATAATTCTCTAAATTTCTATTCCTTGTACATCAACATTCTTTGATTCAAATTTAAATATGCACTGTTCATGTCATGCATTCAGAATTACAATTAATACCACCACATTTAAGTAAATAAGACTACTCTTAAAATTAACTCAATTTCTCATGCAATACATCACTTATGTATTTTTTATTTGAATTCAAGCTCATTGAGTAATACATGAAACATCTTTTAAAGCAATTAAGAGAAAACTAAACTAGTCCTAGGATTCTAACTAATAAAGGATCATGCAACAAACAAAGCAAAAATAGTAGAAAACTATAACATAGCATAGAAAAAAAGGGGAGGAATAAAAAAGTGAAAGGAACTCAACCACCTTAGTTATCCTAGCGGTCACTTTATTCTTCAGGTTGTGCTCCTCTGTGAAGATGATTCGCCTCCCTTTGGTGCCATAAGAAAAAACAGAAAACTTCTAAGCGAAGCGTCAATACCAAACTTAACGGTTTGCTTGTCCTAAAGCAAAGAAGAACTAAAAACAGAAAGAAACAATTATTATAATGAAAGAAGAATAAATGGATAAAAGAACAAGAGAGAATTAGGATTGGAAGAGATAGAAAGAAAATTAAAACTGGGTGGCAAACTAGTGTAGTTGTGCGGCACTGGCGACGCGTACGCGTGCAGCACACGTACGCGTGGGTCGCGAATTTTCTTAATGACGCGTTAGTGTTAGGCACGCGTCTGCGTGCCATGGGTTTTGTGCGATTTGTGCGAAGCCAGCCGCACGCACGCACAACTCTCTGTTCACATGGCTTGGGAACCCAGATTTTCAATCGACGCGTGCGCGTCATGCACGCGTATGCGTTGATGGCCATTTGTGCAGATGACGCGCACGCGTCAGGAACGTGTATGCATGATCAAGTTTGTGTCTCTAGCACACTTCTATCCCCAAGTCAGCATAACTATCTGCCCAAACACTCTTTGACGCCGATTTCAAGGTCACGAGTATGCATCACTGACGCGCTCGCGTGAATGGTGAAAATCACAAACGACGCGCACATGTGGGGTACGCGTACGTGTGGGTTTGTTTGTGCTAGAGGCATCATTCTTGCGCCACTCCCGCGCATCCCTCTGTTCAAATTTATTTTTCACGCACAGATGACTGACGCGTTCACGTCAGCAACGCTTGCGCGTCATGTGCTTTTTTTTTTTAAAATAGCTGGTTCCTGTTCTAAAATAGCTGCATGATCAGAAAATTAGTAAGAACTCAATAAAAATAAAATAAATAAGAAAACTACTACTACAAAAAATAAAAATAGCTAAGGATACGAAATTATCGGGTTGCCTCCCGACAAGCGCTTCTTTATCGTCATTAGCTTGACGGTCAGCTCCTCTAAGGTGGAAGAGCATAGGGGCTCAACTCTTCACCCCTTACTTTGAACTTCTTTCCTGTGTCTCCATCACGTAGCTCAATATGCTCCAGAGAAAGAATTCTGATTACTGTATAAACCCATGCTAGATTGCTGGTCAACACCACCTTCATTCCTGGGGAGAAACCTTCAGTGGGGATCTTTTTGTTTCTCTATCCTCTGGGTACTTTCTTCTTTTTGGGAACCTCCTCCTTGGTAGATGATGCATTCCCAACACCAAACTTAGGTTTGATGTCAGGAGGAATTTTATTGGTTGTTGCCAAGGGAGGTTTGAGCTATAGATTCTGCTGTGTATCATCAGAGGGTTTTTGAAGGGTTGGATCAATAAGCTCAGTCTGCATGCACTTCTCTTCTTCACCTGCTGAATGTACATCTTTGAAAACATGGAAGACTAGTTGCTCATTATGCACTCTAAGCACTAATTTGCCCATTTCTACATCAATCAGAGCTCTTCCAGTGGCTAGGAATGGTCTTCATAGAATTATAGAGGCATTCTCATCCTCCCCCATGTCAAGAATCACAAAGTCTACTGGGAAGAAGAACTTACCCACTTTGACCAAGATATTCTCCACTAATCCGTATGCAGGCTTCATAGATTTGTCTGCCATCTGTAATGCTATCTTTGTGGGTTGTGCCTCTTGGATTTGCAGCTTCTTCATCACAGATAAGGGCATTAGATTTATGCTTGCCCCTAGATCATATAGGGCTTTCTCAAAGGTTGTGCTCCCAATGGTGCATGGAATTTGAAAAGCTCCCTGGATCTGGCATCTTCTTTGGCAAGTTATTCTGAATTACAACACTACATTCCTTAGTCAGGACTACTGTCTCATCTTTCTTTAAACGCTTTTTCTTTGACAACAGCTCCTTCATGAATTTGACATAGATAGGCATTTGCTCCAAAACCTCAGCAAAAGAAAAATTGATTTGTAACTTTCTGAAGACTTCCAAGAACTTTGAAAACTACTTGTCCTTGGTCTCCTTTTGAAGTTTCTGAGGATATGGCATCTTAGGCTTGTACTCAGGAGCCTTTGGCAGTGTAGGATAAGTGCCAAGAGAGTCTGGGAATGGGTTGTCTGCACACTTTGGAGGGACGTGCTCTACTTCTTCCTTCTTCTCTTCTGGAGCTTCTTTTTCAACAAACTCTTCATTGACCTTGGTCTCAGAGCCATCTACTTTACCACTTCTCAATTGAATAACCTTGCAATCTTCTCCTGGGTTCACCACTGTATCACCTTGAAATGTACTTGCAGACCTCTCAAGTATTTGCTTGCTCAGTTGGCCCACTAGCACCTCTAAATTTCTAATGGAGGCTCTGGTTTCTTGCATAACTTGTGCTTCCATACTTGCCACTTGTCCGCTTATCAAGGTGATAGCCTTGCATTCCTCTCTTGGATTTAGAATTGTGTTGCCAGGAAGGCTATTAGTGGTCCTCTGATCAATTTCATTAACTCTGGTGGCTATTTGACCCATTTGAATCTCCAGGTTCTTGATGGACGCTCTGGTTTCCTGTCTAAAACCTATCAATATTGCTTCCAAATCATTATTCTGCTAGACACCGCCCTGAGAACTATTGTTGAAGTTTTGAGGTCTCTGAAGTTGGTCCCTCCATCCAAAATTTGGGTGATTTCTCCATCCCTGGTTGTATGTCTTAGAATATGGATCATTGTTGGGATTTCTAGGACCACTCCCCATGTAATTCACCTGTTCAAAAGAAGGTTGAGCATAATCATAATGATCATTTTTCATAAAATTACCTGCCATGTCATAGGAGATTTCTTGTGGTGAATTTTGTATGTTGATAGCTGAGACTTGCATGCCACCCATCTGTTGAGTAAGTAGATTTATTTGCTGAGACATCAGCTTGTTTTGAGCAAGAAGAGCATTAACAACTTCTACTTCTAACACGCCTCTCTTTTGAGGTGTCTCGGAGTTCATCAGATTCTTGTTAGATGAGTATAAATATTGGTTGCTAGCAACCAATTCAATAAGCTCAATAGTCTCCTCCGGTGTCTTCTTCTTGTGCAACGAACTTCCTGCAGAATTGTCTAAGCACATCTTGGACATTTCACCCAAGCCTTCATAAAAGATATCTAGTTGAGTCCATTTGGAGAACATGTCTGGAGGGCATTGCCTAGTCAGTAGCTTGTATCTCTCCCAAGCTTCATACAGAGTTTCACCATCCTTCTGCCTGAAGGTCTGAACCTCCACCCTAAGCTTAGTCAGCTTCTTTGGTGGGAAAAATTTAGTAAAAAACTCAGTAACAATGTTGTTCCAAGTATCCAAACTCTCCTTGGGTTGAGAATCTAGCCATAGCTTTGCTCCATCCCTCAGAGTAAAAGGGAAGACCATGAGTTTGTACACCTCTGGGTTTACTCCATTTGTCTTCACATTATCACATATTTGCAAAAAATTAGAAATAAATTGATTTGGATCTTCGTGGGGAAGACCGTGATACTGACAGTTTTGTTGTACCAGGGTGACTAATTGTGGCTTAAACTCAATGTTGTTCGCAGCTATAGAAGGCACCACAATGCTTTTTTCATACAGATCTGCTGTAGAAGTGGAGAAAGAGCCAAGTACTCTCCTTTGTTGTTCATTCCCATTCGAGTTTGCCATATTGGCATTATCAGTATTATTCGGATCCATAGTGGATTCTACAGCCTTGTAAAGTCTTGCTTGTTGTAAACGCCGCCTAAAAGTCCTTTCAGGTTCAGGATCAAAGTATAAGAGATGTTCTTTGTCTTTGTTCCTGTGCATAAACAAATAGAAAACAAGAAAGAATGGGAATCTCTACGTCAGAGTGCAGAGAATTCCCAGTGAGGTAACCTGTGTAAAGAAATAAAAAAAATACTAAATAAAATAAATAAATAAAAGAGAAAAAAAGTTAAAATAAAAATAACTAGGTAACACCAAACTTAATTTCAGAAATTAAGAAAAATATTAGTGCTATTTATTTATTTAAAATAATTTTTTTAATTTTTTTATTTTATTATTAGTATTTTTTAAAAAACTAAATAATAAAAGAAAAGAAAAAGAAAATGAAACAGGGGAGGGATACTAATGAAAAAGAAAGAAACGTAAGGAAAGAAAAAAGATGTAAAGAAGAGAAAGAAAAAATGAAAAATAAAATAAAAACAAACAAAGAAAACGAAACGAGGGAGGGGGTGATGAACGAAAAGGAAAAAAATAAAATTAAATTAAATTAAAAAAATAAAAAATTAATAATACTAAAAAAAATAATTTAAGGAAAAATTATCTAATCTAAGCAATCAAACAACGACTAGTTGTTAATCACAGTCAATCCCCGGCAACGGCGCCAAAAATATGATGCGGTGTTTCTAACCACAAACTAATCGGCAAGTGCACCGGGTCGTACCAAGTAATACCTTACGTGAGTAAGGGTCGATCCCACGAGGATTGATGCATCAAGAAATGATGGTTGATTAAATTACTTAGTTAGATAAACAGAATAGTATGTTGAGTGTTCAAAGAGCATTAAACAGTAAATTAAGAATTCCAGAAAGCAAATAGTAAAGAAGTTGTGAAATATATATGGAGAAATAGTTAAGGTTTCAGAGATATCTATGTTTCGGATTGATTTTCCTTACTAACTATTTTAATCATGTAAGATTTAATTCATGGAAAACTATATATGACTAGTGGTGGGCGAAATTGTGATCATCAATGGCGCCATCAACAAGGTACGCACAATTGTAATCTCAACTATTTATCACAACTTCGCACAACTAACCAGCAAGTGTACTGGATCGTCCAAGTAATAAACCTTACACGAGTATGGGTCCATCCCACAGAGATTGTTGGTATGAAGCAAGCTATGGTCACCTTGTAAATCTTAGTCAGGCAAACTCAAATGATTATGGATGATGTATGAATAAAACATAAAGATAAAGATAGAGATACTTATGTATTTCATTGGTAAGAACTTCAGACAAGCGTATGGAGATGCTTTGTCCCTTTCGTCTCTCTGCTTTCCTACTGTCTTCATCCAATCCTTCTTACTCCTTTCCATGGCAAGCTGTATGTAGGGTTTCACCGTTGTCAGTGGCTACCTCGCATCCTCTCAGTGAAAATGTTCAACGCACCCTGTCACGGCACGGCTATTCAGCTGTCGGTTCTCGATCATGTCGGAATAGAATCCAGTGATTCTTTTGCGTCTGTCACTAACGCCCCACAATCGCGAGTTTGAACCTCGTCACAGTCATTCAATCATTGAATCCTACTCAGAATACCACAGACAAGGTTTAGACCTTCCGGATTCTCTTGAATGCTGCCATCAATTCTAGCTTATACCACGAAGATTCCGATTAAGGGATCCAAGAGATAAACATTCAAGCCTTGTTTGCTTGTAGAACAGAAGTGGTTGTCAGGCAATCGTTCATAAGTGAGAATGATGATGAGTGTCACATAATCATCACATTCATCATGTTCTTGGGTGCAAATGAATATCTTAGAACAAGAATAAGCCGAATTGAATAGAAGAACAATAGTAATTGCATTAATACTCGAGGTACAGCAGAGCGCCACACCTTAATCTATGGTGTGTAGACACTCCACCGTTGAAAATACATAAGAACAAGGTCTAGGCATGGCTGTGAGGCCAGCCCCCATGATCTAAGATAGCATAAGACTAAAGATAGCTACCAAGATGAAAATACAATAGTAAAAGGTCCTACTTATAGAGAACTAGTAGCCTAGGT
>NC_029781.3:61446015-61448086 GCF_000817695.3 Arachis duranensis
ATAAAAATCCACTTCCGGGCCCACTTGATGTGTGCTTGGGCTGAGCATTGAAGCATTCATGTGTAGAGACTTTTCTTGGAGTTAAACGCCAGCTTTTGTGCCAGTTTGGGCGTTTAACTCCCATTCTTGTGCCAGTTCCGGCGTTTAACGCCGGGCATTCTTGAGCTGATTTGGAACGCCGGTTTGGGCCATCAAATCTTAGGCAAAGTATGAACTATTATACATTGCTGGAAAGCCCAGGATGTCTACTTTCTAACGCCGTTGAGAGCGCGCCAATTGGGCTTCTGTAGCTCCAGAAGATCCACTTCAAGTGCAAGGAGGTCAGAATCCAACAGCATCTGCAGTCCTTTTTAGTCTCTGAATCAGATTTTTGCTCAGGTCCCTCAATTTCAGCTAGAAAATACCTGAAATCACAGAAAAACACACAAACTCATAATAAAGTCCAAAAAAGTGAATTTTAACTAAAAAATAATAAAAATATACTAAAAACTAACTAGAACATACTAAAAACATACTAAAAACAATGCCAAAAAGCGTACAAATTATCCGTTCATCACAACACCAAACTTAAATTGTTGCTTGTCCCCAAGCAACTGAAAATCAAATAAGATAAAAAGAAGAGAATATGCAATGAACTCCAAAAACATCTATGAAGATCAGTATTAATTAGATGAGCGGGGCTTTAGCTTTTTGCCTATGAATAGTTTTGGCATCTCACTCTATCCTTTGAAATTCAGAATGATTGGCTTCTTTAGGAACTCAGAATCCAGATAGTGTTTTTGATTCTCCTAGTTGAGTATGATGATTCTTGAACACAGCTACTTATTGAGTCTTGGCCGTGGCCCAAAGCACTCTGTCTTCCAGTATTGTGAACCTTTTCAGATTGTGACTCAACTTTGCTAGAGTCCCCAATTAGAGGTATCCAGGGTTCTTAAGCACACTCTTTTTTTTTGCCTTGGATCACAACTTTATTTCTTTCTTTTTCTCTCTTTTTTTTTGTTTTTCTTCTTCTTTTTTTTTGTATTCACTGCTTTTCTTGCTTCAAGAATCATTTTTATGATTTTTCAGATCCTCAGTAACATGTCTCCTTTTTCATCATTCTTTCAAGAGCCAACATTCATGAACCACAAATTCAAAAGACATATGCACTGTTTAAGCATACATTCAGAAAACAAAAATATTGCCACCACATCAAAATAATTAATCTGTTATATGGAGTGCTTGAGCTCCTCAATGTCTCTTCCTTGTCTTTGTTGCTCCTCTCTCATGATTCTTTGATCTTCTCTTATTTCATGGAGGAGGATGGAATGTTCTTGGTGCTCCACCCTTAGTTATCCCATGTTGGAACTCAATTCTCCTAGGGAGGTGTTCAGTTGCTCCCAATAGTTTTGTGGAGGAAAGTGCATCCCTTGAGGCATCTCAGGGGTTTGATGGTGAGAGGGGTCTCTTGTTTGCTCCATCCTCTTCTTAGTGATGGGCTTGTCCTCATCAATGGGAATGTCTCCCTCTATGTCAACTCCAACTGAATAACAGAGGTGACAAATGAGATGAGGAAAGGCTAACCTTGCCAAGGTAGAGGACTTGTCCGCCACCTTATAAAGTTCTTGGGATATCACCTCATGAACTTCTATTTCTTCTCCAATCATGATGCTATGAATCATGATAGCCCGGTCTATAGTAACTTCGGACCGGTTGCTAGTGGGAATGATTGAGCGTTGGATAAACTCCAACCATCCCCTAGCCACGGGTTTGAGGTCATGCCTTCTCAGTTGAACTGGCTTCCCTCTTGAATCTCTGTTCCATTGGGCGCCCTCTTCACAAATGACTGTGAGGACTTGGTCCAACCTTTAATCAAAGTTGACCCTTCTAGTTAAGGGTGTTCATCTTCTTGCATCATGGGCAAGTTGAATGCCAACCTTACATTTTCCGGACTAAAATCCAAGTATTTCCCCCGAACCATAGTAAGCCAATTCTTTGGGTCCAGGTTCACACTTTGATCATGATTCTTGGTGATCCATGCATTGGCATAGAACTCTTGAACCATTAAGATTCTGACTTATTGAATGGGGTG
>NC_029781.3:61448437-61449011 GCF_000817695.3 Arachis duranensis
AAGAAAGAAGAGAGTAGAAGAAGAAGAAATGAAGGAGATGGAAATGGCTTTGTTGTTCGGCCAAAGGGGGAGAAGGGGTGTTTAGGTTGTGTGAAAATGGAGGAGTGAAGAGGGGTTTATATAGGGGTGAAGAGAGGAGTAGGGTTCGGCTATGGGAGGGTGGGTTTGGGTGGGAAAGTGGTTTGAATTTGAATGGTGAGGTAGGTGGGGTTTTATGAAGGATGGATGTGAGTGGTGAAGAGAAAGATGGGATTTGATAGGTAAAGGGTTTTTTGGGGAAGAGGTGTTGAGGTGATTGTTGAATGGGTGAAGAAGAGAGAGAGTGGTGGGGTAGGTGGGGATCCTGTGGGGTCCACAGATCCTGAGGTGTCAAGGAAAAGTCATCCATGCACCATGTGGCGAGCAAAATTGCTCCCTGTGCCAATTCTGGTGTTAAACGCCAGGCTGGTGCCCATTTCTGGCGTTTAACGCCAACTTCTTGCCCTTTCCTGGCGTTTAACGCCAGTTTGGTGCCTCTTTCTGGCGTTAAACGCCCAGAATGGTGCCAGACTGGGCGTTAAATGCCCAACAGCTA
>NC_029781.3:61449182-61449478 GCF_000817695.3 Arachis duranensis
GATCATCAACCTACAGAAAACATAAAATAACAAAGGAAAATGGATAAAATATAACATTGGGTTGCCTCCCAACAAGCGCTTCTTTAATGTCAGTAGCTTGACAGTGGGCTCTCATGGAGCCTCAGAGATGCTCAGAGCAATGTTGGAACTTTCCAACACCAAACTTAGAGTTTGAATGTGGGGGTTCAACACCAAACTTAGAATTTGGTTGTGGCTTCCCAACACCAAACTTAGAGTTTGACTGTGGGGGCTCTGTTTGACTCTGTTTTGAGAGAAGCTCTTCATGCTTCCTCTCC
>NC_029781.3:61449718-61450073 GCF_000817695.3 Arachis duranensis
CTCATTGCCAAATAACTTGTCATTTAGCTTCATGATTGCTCCAAGGTATTTAGCAACTTTCTCTTCAGTGACATATTCATCTTCTTCAGAGGAAGAATACTCATCAGAGCTCATGAATGGCAGAAGTAAATCCAATGGGATCTCTATGGTCTCAGTGGGAGCCTCAGATTCCCATGGTTCCTCATTGGGGAACTCATTGGAGGCCAGTGGACGTCCATTGAGGTCTTCCTCAGTGGCGTTCACTGCCTCTTCCTCCTCTCCAAATTCAGCCATGTTGATGGCTTTGCACTCTCCTTTTGGATTTTCTTCTGTATTGCTTGGAAGAGTACTAGGAGGGAGTTCAGTAATTTTCTTA
>NC_029781.3:61450141-61450228 GCF_000817695.3 Arachis duranensis
TCTAATGGAGGACCTTGTTTTAGTCATGAAACTTTGAGTGGTTTTGATTAGATCAGAGACCATGGTTGCTAAGTCAGAGTGGTTCTA
>NC_029781.3:61454215-61463302 GCF_000817695.3 Arachis duranensis
CAACAGCATCAGCAGTCCTTTGTCAACCTTTTATCAGAGTTTTGCTCAGGTCCCTCAATTTCAGCCAGAAATTACCTGAAATCACAAAAAAACACAAAAACTCATAGTAAAGTCCAGAAAAGTGAATTTTAACTAAAAACTAATAAAAATATACTAAAAACTAACTAGAACATACTAAAAACATACTAAAAACAATGCCAAAAAGCGTACAAATTATCCGCTCATCAACTAGACCCTAATTCCTTAGACCTTCCTAGTCTCCTCTAAAATTCATTAACTGCCAATTCCTTGGTCAATTAATTCCAATTAGAGGGTGATGATCAATTTCTAGTTTATATGCCACAAGAATCCTAATTATCCAAAATAAGGGGATTATATGTCATGTATCCCGTTAAATACAAACAATTAGAAATTCAGGATAATATGTTTTCAAGCTGTTGTTCAAGTAAAGAGCTTTTCCAAGTTTTACAAGAACTCAATTAGAACATGGGTCATACTTCCGTTCCACCCAAATTCATAAAAGAAAGAACGAAAACAATTATTGAAATATAAATCAAAACATGCATTAAATTAGAAAGATCAAACGAATTAATCCATACAAATAGACAGAGCTCTTAACCTTAACAATGAAGGATTAGTTGCTCATGGTTCAGAGAAGAAAACTAGGATTCTGGTAAAATGTACATAGTTTCCATCTGATGGCATCTAAGTTCCTATTTATAACTAATCCTAATAAATTTAAAACCTAATTATCAAGAATTAAAAATAATATCTTTTCCTATTTTAAAATCAAATTTGAATTTAAATCAGAATTAACTAACTACTCCGCGTCTTGTAACGCGGGGACCACTTGGCTTCACTGGATCCGCGCCTAACTTGAGTGCTAAAATGGGACCCAAAAATCACTCCCCAGCATTTTCTGCATTTTCTGCACGTGGCGCATGTCATGCGTACACGTCGATGGTCTTTTTCGCAAGTCACGCGGACGCGTCGGTCACGCGCACACGTCGATGACCAAATCTTCAATTCACGTGTACACGTCAGTCACGCGTACGCGTCAATCACGTGTACGCGTCACCATGGATACCTCCAAATCACGCGTACGAGTCAGTCACGCGTATGCGTCGCTCCTCGCTGCTATCTCCTTTAAATCTTGAGCTGCAGAAACTCCATCAAATCCAGTCAAATACTACCTAAAATAAATAAAATTGCAAAAGACTGAAAGTAGCATCCATGTTGTGTTTGGTTCATCAACACAACGTTGTGCCATTGGGCTCAATTGCACCTTTAGATTTCTTCTTGAGGCCTCCATATTTTCAATCCTTTCTCTATTTTTTCTCCCTTAAGAGCTCATCCCTTAAGGACTCAAGGAGATGGCTAATTGAGGCGCATGTTTGGGACATTTGTTCTAGTGAAAGTTTGGTAGAGAAAAATTGATGAGCTTTTAGAGGTGCATAGGTTGTGGTGAAATTGTTTTGAGGGACTTGATATGAATTTTGAGAGGAGTTTTGTGTGTAGTGAAATGAATTTTGTGGTTAATGAATTGAATTGTATGGATTTGGGAAGGATATTTGTGCTGAGGCATGCTTAAGTGATAAAAGATTTGGACATGTAAAACTAGGAAGTGAGGTTGGATATTTAAGAGGTGATGGCTTTGGATGAATGGGATATGTATGAGTGAAATCTCTTTGGTTTTGATCTTCCCAGCCATAACTTGGGTATTTATCATAATAATATGAGTTATTTTATGGCTCTGGGAAGTACCCTATTTCATGTTCTCGATACTCCCACACACCATGAGCATAATAACGAATCATTCTGTGGTGGTGGAAACTTCTCCATCAAATTTGATTGACCAAAATATGATGGATACTCAATTCTTTCTTACAAATTCTCTGTAACTGGTGCACGAGAATTATACTCACACTATGTAATTTCGCACAACTAACCAGCAAGTGCACTGGGTCATCCAAGTAATATCTTACGTGAGTAAGGGTCGATCCCACAGAGATTGCCAGCTTGAAGCAAGCTATGGTTATCTTATTATTCTTAGTCAGGATATCAATAGTGGTTCTTAGTTTTAATTGTGAAAAGTGAAAGAGCATGAAATGAATACTTGTTACGCAGTAATAAAGAATGGGTTGGAGTTCTAGAGATGCTCTATCCTTTGAATTTCTGCTTTCTTACTATCTTCTTCTTCATGCACGCAGGTCTCCTTCCATGGCAAGTTGTATGTTGGTGGATCACCGTTGTCAATGGCTACCAGCCGTCCTCTCAGTGAAAGGGGTCCATGTACATGGCTAATCATCTGTTGGTTCTCACTAATGTTGGAATAGGATCCATTTATCCTTTTGCGTCTGTCACCACGCCCAACATTCTTGAGTTTGAACCTCGTTATAGTCATCCCTTCCCGGATCCTACTCGGAATACCAAAGACAAGGTTTAGACTTTTTGAATATCAGGAATGCTGCCAATTGATTCTAGCTTATACCACGAAGACTCTGATCTCACATATTTGAATGCTCTATTGTCAAGAGAGGTAGTCAAACTCGTGAGCCAGGAACCCAAAAGACATACATTCAATCTAAGGTAGAACGGAAGTGGTTGTCAAGCACGCGTTCATGGGTTGAGAATGGTGATGAGTGTCACGAATCATCACATTCATCATGTTGAAGTGCGAATGAATATCTTAGAATAGAACCAAGCGTGATTGAATAGAAAACAGAAATAATTGCATTAATTCATTAGGACACAGCAGAGCTCCTCACCCCCAACCATGGGATTTAGAGACTCATGCCATCAAAGATACAAATTCAGATGTAAAATGTCATGAGGTACAAAATAAATCTCTAAAAGTAGTTTATATACTCAACTAGTAACCTAGGTTTACAGAAAATGAGTAAACTAAGATAGATAGTGCAGAAATTCACTTCTGGGGCCCACCTGGTGTGTGCTGGGGCTGAGCATTGAAGCTTTCACGTGCATAGGCTATTCTTGGAGTTAAACGCCAGTTTGTAACTTGTTTTTGGCATTTAACTCTGGTTTGTAACTTATTTCTGGCGTTTAACACCAGAATAGGGCAGAAAGCTGGCGTTGAATGCCAGTTTGTGTTATCTAAACTTGGGCAAAGTATAAACTATTATCTATTTCTGGAAAGCCCTGGATGTCTACTTTCCAATGCAATTGAGAGCGCGCCATTTGGACTTCTGTAGCTCCAAAAATTCTATTTCGAGTGCAGGGAGGTCAGAATCCAATAACATATGCAGTCCTTTTTCAGCCTCTAAATCAGACTTTTGCTCAGGTCCCTCAATTTCAGCCAGAAAATACCTGAAATAACAGAAAAATACACAAACTTATAGTAAAGTCAAAAATGTGATTTTTTCATAAAAACTAATAAAAATGTACTAAAAAGTAGCTAAATCCTACTAAAAACTATATGAAAACACCTCCAAAAAGCGTATAAAATATCCGCTCATCACAATACCAAACTTAAACTGTTGCTTGTCCCCAAGCAACTAGATAAATAAAATAGGATAGAAAGAAAATCAAGAGACAATTTCAGAGTTTTATATGAAGCTCCAATTCTAATTAGATGAGCAGGACTAGTAGCTTTTTGCCTCTGAACAGTTTTGGCACCTCACTTCATCCTTTGATGTTTAGAATGATTGACATCCATGGGAACTCATAATTCAGATAGTATTATTGATTCTCCTAGTTTAGTATGTTGATTCTTGAACACAGCTACTTTTATGAGTCTTGGCCGTGACCTTAAGCACTTTGTCTTCCAGTATTACCACCGGATACATAAATGCCACAGACACAAATTATAGGTGTCCAGAGTTCTTAAGCACACTGGGTGAATCTTTTCAGATTGTGACTCAGCTTTGCTAAAGCCCCAATTATAGGTGTCCAGAGTTCTTAAGCACACTCTTTTGGATCACAACTTTAACCACTCAGTCTCAAGCTTTTCACTTGGACCTGCATGCCACAAGCACATGCTTAGGGAAAGCTGGGTTCAGCCACTTAGGCCAGGATTTTATTCCTTTAGGCCCTCCTATCCATTGATGCTCAAAGCCTTGGATCCTTTTTACCCTTGCCTTTTGGTTTTAAGGGCTATTGGCTTTTTCTTTTTCTTTTTCTTTTCTCTTTTTTTTCACTGCTTTTTCTTGCTTCAAGAATCAATTTTATGATTTTTCAGAGTATCAATAACATTTCTCTTTTTTCATCATTCTTTCAAAAGTCAACAGTTTTAACATTCATAAACAACAAGATAAAAAAATATGCACTGTTTAAGCATTCATTCAGAAGACAAAAAGTGTTGCCACCACATATAAATAATTTGAATTTTTCTTATTAAGAACTCGAAAAAAAATTGCCTCCTTATTAAAAATATCTGCTATTCTATTCATGCCTAATGATGATGAAAAAAATAAATTATATCTTACTTGGAGATGATAGAAATAAAAAATAAAAATACTAATTACTATTACTCATATGACTCCTAAGATAGATTTCTAATAGCAGAAGTTATCACAGCTTTAAGATTAGGACTCAACAACTTTTATTTTGGGAGATGGATGCTCCTTCAATTTGTGGGTTGTCTAGACCTTCAAGAGAAAGCTTATGGCGCTTCAGCTCCTGTAGTTCACGCCCTTGCTTTTCCTGTTCCTTAAGCAGTTTGCAGATCATACTATTTTGATTCTGCTGTTCTTCCTTAAGTTGATCCATAGTTTCTTACAGCTTGGTGATAGATGCTTCTAGGCGGGTCCAGTAGTCAATTTGAGGGATTTCTGGGAGGAACTCCTGTTCCCTCCTTTTAATGGAGTTTTCTTGTACTTGTTGTCCCTCCATTGACTACTTGGTGATTGGATGTTCGATTGGGATGAACTCATCTACTCCCATCTTCACCCAGCCTCTTTACATAGCAGAGAAATCAAGTTTGGGTAAGCCAATTTGGCGTCCTTGGAGTTATTATTTGCAATTGTGTAGAGCTCACAAAAAATCAGTTGATGAATCTCCACTTCGTTTTCTTGCATAATACAATGGATCATCACTGCTCTCTTGATAGTGACTTCGGAGCGGTTGCTAGTAGGCAGTATGGAATGCCTATGAAATTTAGCCAGCCCTTAGCAACTGGTTTGAGATCCCCTCTCTTGAGTTGGTTTGGAACACCTTTTGTGCTGGTTGTCCACTTGGTTCCAGGGATGCATATGTCCTCTAGAATTTGGTCCAAGCGCTTATCATCACACACCATTCTCCTATTAAAGGATTATGGATCATCTTGTAATTGAGGCAGCTTGAAGACCTCTCTTATTTTGTCAAGGTGGAAGTAAATCATCTTCCCTCTGACCATGGTTCGAAAGGTATAGAAAGTGGTTCCAGTCATTCTCTGCATCTTTGTTTGTCACAGATTTGAGTAGAATTTCTGAACCATGTTTCTACCCACCTTTGTCTCAGGATTAGCTAGAATTTCCCAGCCTCTGTTTCAAATTTGCTCTTGGATCTCCAGATATTCGTCTTCTTTCAGATCGAATTTAACTTCCGGGACCACTGACCTTAGACCCACTATTTTGTTGTAATGGTCTGAATGTTCCTTGGTTAAGAACCTCTCTTGATTCCAAAGTGGTCATGGATTATTCTCTTTCTTGCCTCTTGAAGTGGTTTGTTTTCCCTTAGGAGCCATGATCTTAGTGAGTCTTAGCTCAGTGATCATGCACAACACACCAAACTTAGAGGTTTGCTTGTCCTCAAACAAAAGAAAGGAAAAGAGAGGAGAATGAGGAGAGCCAAATTCAAATTGTGGATGAGAGGGGGTGGCCGAATGTTAATTTAAAAGGAAGGGGGTGGGTACGAAAATTTTTGAAAAAGATATGATAGAAGATATGATTTGTAAAAAGATAATTATGATATGCAAAAGATGTAATTTTAAAACTGAATAGATAAGAGAGAGTTTTGAAAAAGATATATCTAAATTTGAAAAGATAGTATGATGAATTGAAAAAGAGATTTGAAAAGATATTAGAAAGATATATGAATTTTGAAAAAGGTTTTGAAAAGAAGAAAAGATTTTTAGGATTAAGAGTTATTTTTGAAATTTGAAATTGAATGATTGAGGATTTGTAATATGTTTATGCAAAAAATTATGGATGAAAACATAAAAAAATAAAAAAATTGAGTTGGAAAACAAAATTACCTCCCCTCCACATTTCTGGCGTTAAACGCTCAAACGCTGCTTGTTTTGGGCGTTTAACGCCCAATTGCTGCTTGTTTTGGGCATTTAACGCCCAGCCAGGTACCTTGGTTGGCGTTAAACGCCAGAAAGTCTTTATCACTGGGCATTTTTCTAAACGCCCAGGATGCTGCAGTTCTGGCGTTAAACGCCCAGAATGGCACCCATTCTGGTGTTTAACGCCCAGAAAGATATCCTTACTGGCGTTAAACGCCCAGAATGGTGCCCATTCTGGCGTTTAACGCCCAAAAGTGCCTCTTACTGGCAATTTCGTGCCAGTGAGCTTCTTTTCTCTGCTCTCTGTTCTGAATCTTTTTGTAACTCTGTGAACTCCTGCAAATGAGAATTAGTTTTGTGATAATTTATTAAACTCCTATAATTATTATTTAAATAACAAATAAAATATAGTAACAGTTGGGTTGCCTCCCAACAAGCGCTTCTTTATTGTCTTTAGCTGGACCTTACTGAGCTTTAATCTAGTCTCAGTTTTGAGCATTCTTGCTCAAAATTGCTTTCAAGATAATGTTTGACTATCTGTCCATTAACAATAAACTTTTTGTCAGAATCAATATCCTGACGCTCTACATATCCATATGGTGACACGCCTGTAATCACATATGGTCCTCTCTACTGGGATTTTAGTTTCCCAGGGAATAGCCTGAGCCTAAAGTTAAATAGCAGAACCTTTTGTCCTGGCTCAATGACTCTGGATGACAGGTTCTTATCATGCCATCTCTTTGCTTTCTCCTTGTAAATTTTGGCATTTTCAAAAGCGTTGAGTCTGAATTCCTCTAGCTCATTCAGCTGGAGCAATCTTTTCTCTCCAGCTAATTTGGCATCAAGGTTTAGGAATCTGGTTGCCCAGTAGGCTTTATGCTCTAGTTCCACGGGTAGGTGACAGGCCTTCCCATACACAAGCTGATATGGAGAGGTTCCTATAGGAGTCTTGAATGCTGTTTTGTATGCCCATAGAGCATCATCAAAACTCTTTGCCCGATCCTTTCTACGGGTAATTACAGTTCGTTCCAGGATTCTTTTTAGTTCTCTATTAGAGACTTCAGCTTGCCCATTAGTCTGTGGATGTTATGGAGTTGCCACCTTGTGGCTGATTCCATATCGGACCATAGCAGTACAGAGCTGTTTATTGCAGAAATGAGTGCCTCCATCACTGATTAGTGCTCTAGGGACACCAAATCTACTAAAGATATATTTCTAAAGGAATTTCAGTATTGCCTTAGTATCGTTAGTGGGTGTTGCAATTGCTTCCACCCATTTAGATACATAGTCTACTGCTACCAGAATGTAAGTGTTTGAGTATGATGGTGGGAAAGGCCCTATGAAGTCAATACCCCATACATCAAATAACTCAATCTCTAAGATCCCTTGTTGAGGCATGGCATAACCATAAGGCAGATTACCAGCTCACTGGCAAATGTCACAGTTACATATAAACTCTCGGGAATATCTATAGATTGTAGGCCAGTAGAAGCCACATTGGAAGACTTTGGTGGCTGTTCGCTCACCTCCGAAATGTCCTCCATATTGTGATCCATGGCAATGCCATAGGATCTTCTGCGCCTCTTCTCTAGGTACGCACCTACAGATTAGTCCGTCTGCACATCTCTTAAAGAGATATGGTTCATCCCATAAGTAATACTTCACATCAGAAAGTAGTTTTTTCTTTTGCTGCTTGTTGAACTCCTTGGGAATGAATCTTGCATCTTTATAGTTTACAATGTCTGCAAACCATGGCACTTCTTGAATGGCAAAGAGTTGCTCATTCAGAAAGGTTTCAGAAATCTCAGTGAGGGGGAGAGATATCCCTTCTATTGGATCTATCCGGGACAGGTGGTCTGCTACTTGATTCTCTGTCCCTTTTCTGTCTCTTATTTCGATATCAAACTCTTGCAGAAGCAACACCCATCTTATGAGCCTGGGTTTTGAATCTTGCTTTGTGAGTAGATATTTAAGAGCAGCATGGTCAGTATACACAATCACTTTTGATCCTACTAGATAGGATCTAAACTTGTCAATGGCATAAACCACTGCAAGCAGCTCTTTTTCTGTGGTTGTGTAATTCTTCTGTGCATCATTTAGAACATGGCTAGCATAGTAAATGACGTGCAAAAGCTTATTATGACTCTATCCTAATACTGCACCAATAACATGGTCACTAGCATCACACATTAATTCAAATGGTAATGTCCAGTCTGGTGCAGATATGATAGGTGCTGTGACCAACTTAGCTTTCAAAGTCTCAAAAGCTTGCAGACACTCTGTGTCAAAGATAAATGGCGTGTCAGCAGCTAACAGGTTGCTTAGGGGTTTTGCAATTTTTTAAAAATCCTTTATAAAGCTCCTATAGAATCCTGCATATCCCAAAAAAGCTTCTGATTGCCTTAATATTGGTAAGTGGTGGTAATTTTTCAATTACCTCTATGGTGCGCGAAATTGTGAACAATACTTTTCACAACTCTCATAATCCCCGGTCATGAACCCCAAAAACTTGGTGTTCAATACCATGGCATTAACACAACTTCGCACAACTAACCAGCAAGTGCACTGGGTCGTCCAAGTAATAAACCTTACGCGAGTAAGGGTCGATCCCACGGAGATTGTTAGTATGAAGCAAGCTATGGTCATCTTGTAAATCTTAGTCAGGCAAACTCAAATGGATATGGTGATGAACGCATAAAAACATAAAGATAAAGATAGAGATACTTATGTAATTCATTGGTAGGAACTTCAGATAAGCGCATGAAGATGCCTTCCCTTCCGTCTCTCTGCTTTCCTACTGTCTTCATCCAATCCTTCTTACTCCTTTCCATGGCAAGCTTAAGCAAGGGTTTCACCGTTGT
>NC_029781.3:61463735-61464007 GCF_000817695.3 Arachis duranensis
CCGTGAGGCCAGCCTCCCAATGATCTAAGAACTAGACGTCCAAAGATGATCTAGAGATCTAAAGTGATCAAAAGATTCTAATACAATAGTAAAAGGTCTTACTTATAGAAAACTAGTAGCCTAAGGTTTACAGAAATGAGTAAATGACATAAAAATCCACTTCCGGGCCCACCTGGTGTGATTGGGCTGAGCAATGAAGCATTTTCGTGCAGAGACTTCTCTTGGAGTTAAACACCAGCTTTTATGCCAGTTTGGGCGTTTAACTCCCATTT
>NC_029781.3:61467771-61541848 GCF_000817695.3 Arachis duranensis
CTGCCTAGACAAGTCATCCAGTTCTTTGGTGAGCAAAGGAGGTTTATCCTCCCAAGTCTCATTTCCAAATAACTTGTCATTCAGCTTCATGATTGCTCCAAGGTATTTAGCAACTTGCTCTTTAGTGATGTCTACTTTCCAACGCCGTTGAGAGCGCGCCAATTGGGCTTCTGTAGCTCCAGAAAATCCACTTCGAGTGCAGGGAGGTCAGAATCCAACAGCATCTGCAGTCCTTTTCAGTCTCTGAATCAGTTTTTTGCTCAGGTCTCTTAATTTCAGCCAGAAAATACCTGAAATCACAGAAAAACACACAAACTCATAGTAAAGTCCAGAAAAGTGAATTTTAACTAAAAACTAATAAAAATATACTAAAAACTAACTAGATCATACTAAAAACATACTAAAAACAATGCCAAAAAGCGTACAAATTATCCGCTCATCACTCTACCTTGGCTTGATCCACCTCTATCCCCTTGTTCGAAATTTTGTGTCCAAGGACAATTCTTTTAGTCACCATAAAGTGACATTTCTCCCAGTTTAAAACCAGGTTGGTCTCTTGGCACCTTTTCAGAATAAGTGCTAGATGGTCAAGACAGGAGCTGAATGAATCTCCAAATACTGAGAAGTCATCCATGAAGACTTCCAGAAAATTTTCCACCATATCAGAGAAAATAGAGAGCATGCATCTCTGAAAGGTTGCTGGTGAATTACATAGACCAAATGACATCCTTTTGTAGGCAAATACTCCAGATGGACATGTGAATGCTGTTTTTTCTTGATCCTGGGGATCTACTGTAATCTGGTTGTAGCCTGAGTAGCCATCTAGAAAGCAATAATAGTCATGACCTGCTAGCCTTTCTAGCATTTGGTTTATGAATGGTAAAGGAAAATGATCCTTTCTGGTGGCTGTATTGAGTCTTTTGTAGTCAATACAAATACGCCACCCTGTAACTATTCTTGTAGGAACCAGTTCATTTTTTTCATTATGAACCACTGTCATGCTTCCCTTTTTGGGTACAACTTGGACAGGGCTCACCCAAGGGCTATCAGAAATAGGATAAATAATCACAGCCTCTAGTAATTTAGTGACCTCTTTCTGCACCACCTCCTTCATGGCTGGATTCAGTCGCCTTTGTGGTTGAACCACTGGTTTGGCGTTATCCTCCAGTAGGATCTTGTGCATGTATCTGGCTAGGCTAATGCCCTTGAGATCACTAATGGACCACCCAAGAGCTGTCTTGTGTGTCCTTAGCACCTGAATTAGTGCTTTCTCTTCCTGTGGCTCTAAGGCAGAGCTTATGATTACAGGAAAAGTTTCACCTTCTCCCAAAAATACATATTTTAGGGATGGTGGTAGTGGTTTGAGCTCGGATTTAGGAGGTTTCTCCTCTTCCTAAGGAATTTTCAGAGGTTCTTTTATTTCCTCTGGTTCTTCCAGATCAGGCTGAACATCTTTAATGATATTCTCTAGCTTTGATTCGAGACTCTCAGCCATACTGATCTCCTGTACCAGGGAGTCAATAATATCAACACGCATGCAATCTTTTGATGTGTCTGGGTGCTTCATTGCTTTAATAGCATTCAGCCTAAACTCATCCTCATTGACTCTCAGAGTTACTTCCATTTTTTGGACGTCAATGAGGGTTTGTCCAATTGCTAGGAAAGGTCTTCCTAGAATGAGAGTTGCACTCTTGTGGTCCTCCATTTTCAGCACTACAAAGTCAGTGGGAAAGGCGAATGGCCCAACTGTGACAATCATGTCTTCAATCACACCTGATGGGTATTTAATGGAGCCATCAGCAAGTTGAAGACATATCATGGTTGGTTTGACCTCTTCAGTCAAGCCAAGATTTTTGATAGTGGATGCAGGGATTTCGTTGATACTTGCGCCAAGATCACATAGAGCTGTCTTGGTACATGTACCCTCTAATGTGCATGGTTCCAAACTTGATTTTCCTTTTAAATTGTTATTATTTTTTAAAAAGGTTTTCATTTCTCAGCACTGTTTCTTGTTACTGCATTCTAATTGTCTTCAAATATATTATTCTTCTTTCCAACTTCATTTTAAGTAAGTTCATTTTCTTTGTATCAATATATATTGTATATAAATTGCAGAACAAATATATGTAATGTGTTTAATGTGTTGTTATAGCTTTGAATTCATGGTTACATTTTACTTCATAAAGCTTCCAAGGTCATTAAGCTTCTCTGGTAAGCTCTTTAAAATGATTGCACTGCATTCTTCAGTGAGAAAAACTTTTTCAGCTTCTCTCCAATCCTTCTTATGACTTAAGATCTCTTTCATGAACTTAGCATAAGAGGGTATTTACTCAAGTGCCTCTACAAACGGAATCTTGATTTCAAGAGTCCTGAGATAGTTTGCAAAGCGGGAAAATTATTTATCCTGTTCTGCTTGGCGGAGTTTCTAAGGATAAGGTATTTTGGCTTTGTATTCTTCAACCTTGGTTGCTGCAGGTTTATTTCCTACAGAGGTAGGTTGAGAAGCCTTCTTGAGGGAGTTATTATCAGCACTTACAAGTGTCTGACCCCTCATAGGCGTTTGAACACCAGGATTGGGGGCTGGATTGGCATTTAACACCAGATTCCCTCCCTTTTCTGGCATTTGAACGCCAGAACTGAACATGGGTTGGGCGTTTAACGCCAATTTTTCTCCCTTTTCTGGCGTTTGAACGCCAGAACTGGGCGTCCACTGGGCGTTTAACGCCATTTTTTCACCCTTTTCTGGTGTTTGAACGTCATAATCATTCCTCTCTGGGCTCTTACTATCCTTAGAGGGATTTTGGGTAGCATTCTGCTCATGCTCTATTATTTGTTCTTTTCTTGGCTTTCTGCTGCTTTGAGCTGAGGTATTCAATGTTTTTCTACTCCTTAATTGAACTGCTTGGCACTCTTCTGTTATCTGTTTTGATAACTGCTGTCTTGTTTGGTCAAGTTTTGCTTCCATGTTCCTATAAGCATCCTTAGTGTCTTGTAACATCTCTTTAAATTCTGCCAACTGTTCTGTCAGATAACATAAATGCTGATTGATTTCAGCAACTTGTTCTAAAGGACTAAGTTCAGTGAACACTGCCTTAGCCTCTTCTTTTATGGAGGACTCACTACTTAAGTACAGATGCTGATTTCTAGCAACTGTATCAATGAGCTCTTGAGCCTCTTCGATTGTTTTTCTCATGTGTATAGATCCACCAGCTAAGTGGTCTAGAGATATCTGAGCTTTTGCTGTAAGCCCGTAGTAGAAGATGTCTAACTGCACCCATTCTGAAAACATTTTAGAGGGGCATTTCCTTAGCATCTCTCTGTACATCTCCCAGGCGTTGTAAAGGGATTTATTATCCTCTTGTTTAAAGCCATGGATGTCCAGCCTTAGCTGTGTCATCCTCTTAGGAGGGAGATATTGATTCAGGAATTTGTCTGACAACTGTTTCCATGTTCTTATGCTAGCTTTAGGTTGGTTATTTAACCACCTCTTAGCTTGGTCTTTTACAGCAAATGGAAACAGTAATAATCTGTAGACATCATGATCTACTTCCTTATCATGTATTGTGTCACCAATTTGTAAGAACTGTGCCAGAAACTCAGTAGGTTCTTCCTGTGGAAGACCGGAATACTGACAATTTTGCTGCACCATGATAATGAGTTGAGGATTCAACTCAAAACTACTGACTCCGATGGAGGGTATACAGATACTACTCCCATATGAAGCAGTAGTGGGGTTAGCATATGACCCTAGAGTCCTTCTGGACTATTCATTTCCACTTAGGTCCATGATAGAGAAAGGGAGATGATGTGTATTTATTTTATTTATTTTATTATATTTATTTATTAAAAATTTTTTCGAAAAAAATAAAATAAAATAAAATAACTAAAATAAATAAAAAAGATTTAAAAATATTTTACGAGGATTTTCAAAAAAGTGAGGAGAGAGAAAGTGGTTAGGATGCTTTTGAAAAAGATATGATTTTAAAAATCTAAAAAGGATATGATTTGAAAAATTTTGACCAAGTCAACCCAAGGGATTCGAAAATTATGAGAAATTAAAGGAAAATATATTTTTTTATTTTTGAATTTAATTATGAAAGAGAAAAGCACACAAAAGATACAAGACTTAAAATTTTTAGATCCAATGCTCCTTGTTTTCGAAAATTTTGGAAGGAAGACACCAAGGCACACCAAACTTAAAAAATTTTAAGATCAAAACACAAAGAAGACTCAAGAACACTTTGAAGACTCACAAGAATAACAAGAACAAAAGAAAGAACACCAAACTTAAAATTTTTAGAAAACTAGAATAAAATTTTCGAAAACTAGAGAAAAATTAACAAGAGAACACCAAACTTAAGATTTGGCACAAGATTTAATCAAAGAAAAATTATTTTTTTAAAAAGATTTTAGAAAGGAAGACTAAAAGGGGCAACTATTCCCAAGAAAATAGACACATTCAACAAATGCAAGGATTGAACAGATAAAAACTATTTTTTAGATGACAAAAACACAAAGGACACCAAACTTAAAACATGCAACTAGACTCAAAGAGAAACTAACAATTTATAAAGAAAAATAATATTTTTGAAGAAAAAAATTTTTTTGAAAAGAAAGTAAAAGACTCTAAACCAAAAAGACAAAATTTTCCTAATCTAAGTAACAAAATAAACCGTCAGTTGTTCAAACTCAAACAATCCCCGACAACGACGCCAAAAACTTGGTGCACGAAAATTACATTCACACTATGTAATTCCGCATAACTAACCAGCAAGTGTACTGGGTTGTCCAAGTAATACCTTACGTGAGTAAGGGTCGATCCCACGGTGATTGTCGTCTTGAAGCAAGCTATGGTTATCTTATTATTCTTAGTCAGGATATCAATAGTGGTTCTTAGTTTTAATTGTTAAAAGTGAAAGAGCATGAAATGAATACATGTTACGCAGTAATGGAGAATGGGTTGGAGTTCTGGAGATGCTCCGTCCTTTGAATTTCTGCTTTCCTACTGTTTTCTTCTTCACGCACGTAGGTCTCCTTTCATGGCAAGCTGTATGTTGGTGGAACACCGTTGTCAATGGCTACCAGCTGTCCTCTAAGTGAAAAGGGTCCATGTACACGGCTAATCATCTGTTGGTTCTCACTAATGTTGGACTAGGATCCATTGATCCTTTTGCGTCTGTCACCACGCCCAGTATTCTTGAGTTTGAAGCTCGTCACAGTCATCCCTTCCCGGATCCTACTCGGAATACCACATACAAGGTTTAGACTTCCTGGATCTCAAAAATGTTGTCAATTGATTCTAGCTTATACCACGAAGACTCTGATCTCACAGATTTGAATGTTCTGTTGTCAGGAGAGGCAGTCAAACTCGTGAGCCAGGAACCCAAGAGACATACATTTAATCTAAGGTAGAACGGAAGTGGTTGTCAAGCACATGTTCATAGGTTGAGAATGGTAACGAGTGTCATAAATCATCACATTCATCATGTTGAAGTGTGAATGAATATCTTAGAATAGAACCAAGCGTGATTGAATATAAAATAGAAATAATTGCATTAATTCATCGGGACACAGCAGAGCTCCTCACCCCCAAACATGGGGTTTAGAGACTCATGCCGTCGAAGATACAAATTCAGATGTAAAATGTCATGAGGTACAAAATAAATCTCTAAAAGTAGTTTATATACTCAACTAGTAACCTAGGTTTACAGAAAATGAGTAAACTAAGATAGATAGTGCAGAAATCTACTTCTGGGGCCCACTTGGTGTGTGCTGGGGCTGAGCATTGAAGCTTTCACATGCATAGGCTATTCTTGGAGTTAAATGCCAGTTTGTAACCTGTTTTTGGCGTTAAACTCTGGTTTGTAACTTGTTTCTGGCGTTTAACGCTAGAATAGGGCAGAAAGCTGGCGTTGAACGCCAGTTTGTGTCGTCTAAACTTAGACAAAGTATGGACTATCATATATTGCTGGAAAGCCCTGGATGTCTGATTTCCAACGCAATTAAAAGCACATCATTTGGATTTCTGTAGCTCCAACAATATCATTTTGAGTGCAGGGAGGTCAGAATCCAACAGCATCTGCAGTCCTTTTTCAGCCTCTAAATCATATTTTTGCTCAGGTCCCTCAATTTCAGCCAGAAAATACCTGAAATCACAGAAAAACACATAAACTCATAGTAAAGTCCAGAAATGTGATTTTTGCATAAAAACTAAATAAAATGTACTAAAAAGTAGCTAAATCCTACTAAAAACTATATGAAAACACCCCTAAAAAGTGTATAAAATATCCACTCATCAGTAGCTAACACAATCACCAAGATAAAAGAGATTGGAATTTTCCTTGTCACAATTGAGGAAATTCCCAGTGAGGCAATATCACAAACAGTTAGTTAGCAAAAGAAAATAAGGAAACAAAAGAAATCAAACGAACAAAAACAAGAGAAAAAATGTCTAATCTAGGTAATCAACCATTGGTAGTTTGATAACCACAATTAATCCCCGACAACAGCGCCATAAACTTGATGTGGAAAAATCTGTATTACTACAAATTTCCTTCGGCAAGTATACCGAATTGTCGTCAAGTAAAAACTCACAATAGAGTGAGGTCGAATCCCACAGGGATTAACGGATTAAGCAAGCAATAGTTAATTGATTATTCTAGTTAGACAAATCATTAGGGAGTGATGAGAAACAAGAAAATTAAATGCCACAAAAGTAAAGGAAAGCAATAAAGTGCAAGAAAGTAAATGACATAAATGTAAATTACAAGAGAGTAAAGTGTTGGAAATGTAAAGTGCAGGAAATTAAATGACTATAAAGTAAATGTAAAAACTAAAAACAAAATGAACATTGGGATAGAGAGATATTGAATTCTCCGGATCAATTGTTCTCATCTCTTCCTCAATCCATGCAACTCATTGATCTCTTGGCAAGCATAGGTGATTGAATCCCGATTCCTTGGCAATTCAATCTCTCTAAGCTTGAACAATTGCCCAATTCCTTGATCTAATTCCTCATGGGAAGAGATGAAGCTTGGTCACTGATTATACCAAACACCTTCATAAATCAAAGTATTGGTAGGATTACATGTCACTATATCCATCCAACCTCCAACCTAATCCAATGTGAGAAAGATTTCAAGCATGGTTCTATGATTCCTCTTCCAAGGCAATCACAAAAACCAAAGTACATTCAATTTCTCTTCCAAGACAATTGAAAGCTTGAATGAAGAACGAAATCTTTCTAGTAAATCAAAGAGAGATGAAGAAAATAATAAGAAGAAAAACAATCTAATCCATCAAATAACAATAGAGCTCTCTTTCCCAATGGAAAGAGTTAGTAATTTATAACTAAAATATTTACAAAGTGTGTATGAAAGAAAACGGAAGAGAAGAGAAGTATGAGTGAGAAGAGAGGAGTCCGAAGACTCTCCCTGTAAAAAACTACCCAGCAGTGTGAAACTAATACCTATTTATAAGCTAGCCTAAATTACAAATTGAAATGAAATTGAAAACAAATTACAATCAAATGAAAATTCCATTCTAGATGCTTCTTGTGGCCTTGATTAGTTGACAATTGTTGGCTTGCTTGCTTGAGCTTTGAAGTGGACTTGAGAGAGAAGTGAATGAAATTGAGGTCCAGGGTGACTTGGAGTTGGTGTTGGCGTTAGCCACACTAACGCTACAAGTGTAGCGTTAGTGCTGACGTTAGTGCCACTAACGTCATGACTTGCTCCAAGTTGGTGTTTTTGGGGCTTAAAGATTCTTATTGTTTGTGCTCTAATTCTATGTCCACTATAGACTATTATACATCGTTGGAAAGCTCTAAATGTCAGTTTTCTAACAGAACTAAAAGCACTTCAATTGGACCTCTATAACTCATGTTATTCTCCTTTGAAGGGAACAAGGTCGCTGGCATTGTCGCTGGCGTTAGTGGCACTAACGTGGCCACTAATTTCAGCGTTAAAGGAGTTAATAATGCTAGGTTCTAAAGCTCAAACTTAATGTCCACCCCATACTATTATATATTGTTGGAAAGCCCTGAATTCGTACTTTCCAATGCCTGTGGAAAATGCTACTCCAAATTCTGCAGACTAAATTGCAGAAGACAATTTTGTATTGTTTGTTACTGAGGCAGAGAATTCTGGATATCTCAATAGTGCAGAACCCAATCATACCCAATTTGAAATTACTTCACCAAAACCTAGAGAATGGAAGTTCTTGAAAAACTATCCACATAAGTTTATTATTAGAGATCCATCTCAAGGAGTTACCACAAGATTGTTGATGATAGAATTTATACCGGTCTATAATTTCTCAAAATAATTGAATCACTTCGTTGCAAGCATAGTCCAGACCAACAAAGGATTCTCCATCAAAGTTTAATTTGGTTGTCACAAGTTCAACCCAATAAAAATAACCAAGAGTATTACTCCCGGGTCGTTTTCCCTAGGAATTGCAATCGAGTACTTAATTATTGGTTATGAGTTTCACGGGGTGCGTTGATAAAAAAAAGCAATGATCTAAATGACAAGAAAATAAATCAAACAACTAAAGATGACAACTACTAAAGAAGCATTCATGGCAAGGATTAAAAATCAAGGTTTTCTATCCTAGTCATTAATTATGACACAACAATTACCAAGAGTTAAGCCTATTACGTTATCTTCGCATCAGAACAAAGTCAAATATGCCTAGTTAACCCCAATCCATAAGTAATGTCAATGGAAATAAGATTAACTAACAACTCTATATCACTAATCCAAATTGGGTATTAATGACTCAAGATTCCCAAACTTCTCTTTCCAGGCCAAGAATGCTCAAAATCTACTCTAAAACTAAGCCAAGTATTTTATCAAAAACTTGGTGTGCATAAAAAGAAAAGCATATTAAATTACAAAAGTAATAAAATCTACTACTATCAAATGCAAAAAAATAACAATAATAACTCAATTAAACAATACGAAATATAAAAAGTCATCAATTGCATTAAAGGAAATGAAAGGTAACAAGAATTCATGAACATAAAAAGTGGCACAAATGAGAAATTAACAAGATAAACTACGGAAATTAAGGCTAAAGAACAAGGAAAGGTAAAAGAAACTAGATGAAAACAAGAATTAAATCTTGTATCTAAGAGAGATTAACCTAAATCTACCTTAATTTTCTCCCTTCTCTCTCTGGAATATAACCTAAAGCATGTTTCTAAAACTAAACCTAATTGCTCCCCCCTTGTTCCATCTTGAAAGCAGCCTCAAATACTTCATAATTGAGTTGGATTTGGGCCTTCATGAGCTCAGAAATTGCCCCCAGCGTGTTCCTTTAATGAGGTCACGTGACAAGTGTCACGCGTACGCGGGATGTCACTCATAGGCATGGCCTGGCAAATTCCTTCCTCACGCCTACGCGTGGGACTTTGCATTCACCATATCCTTATTTTTCATGAATTCTCCATTTTGCATGCTTTTTCTTCACTTCTTTGATCCAATCCTTGCCTCCTAAGCCTAAAATCACTAAACAAATACATCAAGGCATTGAGTGGAATCAAAATGAATTGAATATAGCAATTTAAAGATCTAATAAGCATGTTTTTACTCTTTAGTGCAATTTAGGAGAAATTCACGAAAACCATGCTATTTCATTAAATAAATATGGGATAAGTTGATAAAATTAACCAAATTCAACACAAGATAAACCCTAAATTTGGGGTTATCAACCTCCCCACACTTAAACCAATCATGTCCTCATGCTAAACCAAGAAAGATACAAGAAAGGGGTATCATCATTTATTCAATGCAAACTAACTAAATGCAATCTATCTAAATGCATGCAACTAGCTGGTCAAAATAAATCAATTCCCAAGAAAGCATGTATGAACTTATGAGCTAAAGCAATCACAATCAAATCAGATCCACAATTGAATTGAGTTATTGAAAAGAATTTACAAACATGCAAGATAAGAGATGATCATAGGTGAAGACATGTAATTGAGCAATCGAACCCTCACTGATGTGTATCCGCTCTAATCGCTCAAGTGTATAGGGTTGATTCTCCCAATGCTCTTCTAATCATGATTTCTAAGATGTATTTTTCATTTAATAATCAACAATTATTCAATGCATGCATACAAATATCATGAGGACTTTTTGAGGGTTGTAATGGGGCTAGGGTCAAGGTAAGGATATTGATGAGCGGATATTTTATACGCTTTTTGGCATCACTTTCATATAGTTTTTACTAGTTTTTGTTTAGTTTTTATTAAGGTTTTATAGGTTTTAGTGTTAAATTCACATTTTTGGATTCTACTATGAGTTTGTGTTTTTTACAATTTCAAGTAATTTCTGGCTGAAATTGAGGAACTGGAGCAGAAGTCTGACTCGGAGACAGAGAAAGCACCGCAGATGCTGTCCAGATCTAACTTCTTTGCATTCAGAAGAGCTTTGTTAGAGCTACAGAAGTCCAAATGGAGTGCTCTTGATGGCTGTGAAAAGCTGACTTTCAGAGATTTTCAGCAATGTATAACAGTCCATACTTTGCTTCGAATTAGAAGGCCCAAAACTGGCATCCAACGCCAACTACCTGCCCATTTCCTGGCGTCCAGCGCCCAAGGAGCAGTGACCCATGTCCAAACGCCCAGAGAGGACCCCTTAGCTGGCGTTCCATGTTTAAGGAGCCTCACAGCACGTGCATCTCATCAAATCTCAGCCCAAACACTCACCAAGTGGGACCCAAAAGTGGATTTTAGCACTAAATAGACTCTTTTACCCTTACTAGTCATCTGTTTAGTCTTTAAAGTGTATTTTACATAGATCTAGACACTATTCAGCCCTATTTTTCGTTTTTCACCTTGTATTTTACTTCAGTGTGAGTTTCTAAACCTCCTAGATTGAGGGGGGAGCCTTGCTGAGTTCTATGAATTAATAAAAGTATTAATGTTTCTTCTCTGATCCGGGGTTGATATATTTCTAAGATGTATATCTGATCATCATCATGGTGAATAAGATGATCTGACAAATTAGCTCGGTTCATCACATTAAGTCGAATGTGCCTAACAAACACCTACGTCTACTTGGGTTCGTGTGAATACGTGACTAGAAAGCCATGAGCCAATAGCTATGTTTATACATCTCTTAGACGGTTAATCCACGACTTCGTTGGGGACTTCTCGAGACACCAGTTCAGTCGATTTCCGGGGAGATTAGGGTCTCCAGGTATAGGCTAGAATCCAAAGAAGCAGCGTTATCTAATTCGGAAGATTCAACATTGTCTGTGGAGTTTTAAGTAAGATCGCCAGGAGAATGACTTGCTAGCGCTTCACCCTTCGTCAGATTGGATGACCACCGCCAATGGCATTCAATCTGTAGCAGAGGAGATCAATGACCACGACCCATGGCATTGGTCACATACAACCTACCATAGAAGAAGATCATTCATAAGCAGAAAAGACAGTAGTACTAGAGTTAATTCAGAAAGACAAAGCAACTCCAATCTTTCAACATATCCATATTGCTGATTCCAATTCACAAAGTATTTTATACCTTTTTTTTTTACTTTTCACAATCGAACTACATCTAAACATAAATCAAACAACCTTCTGATCTGCCTGACTAAGACCTGCAGGATAACCATAGCTTGCTTCAAACCACAATTCTCGTGGGATCGACCCAGACTCACTCATATATTACTTGGACGACCCGATGCACTTGCTGGTACTGCTGCTGTACGAAATAGTGTGGGTTTTGCGTATACACGCACTAAGTTTTTGGAACCGTTGCCGGGGATTATTGAGTTTGGACAAACTGAAGGATTGTCTTGTGCCATAGATCAGGTAATTTTTATTTTTGTTAAGTCCTTGATTTTGATTTTCTTTTTCTTTAAATTTTAGAAAAAATCAAAAACTTTTTCAAAAAAATATTTTTTATTTTCTTTGTTTAATTTTGTTCTTTGTTTGAATCTTGTATCCTTATTGAGTCTTTTATTTTTATTTTTCTTCCCTATTTTTTCGAAAATTTTAAAAAGGTTTTTCAAAAATATTTTTATTTTCTTTGTTTAATTCTTGTTTTTGGTTAGAGTCTTATATGTTCCTATTTTTCAACTCCCAATCCTTCTTAAACCTTTTACAAGAAATATTTGTCCCTTCTTTGTCTAATCTTTGAGTCTTTTTGTTTTTGCTCTTGGTAATTGTTGTTCCTTTAAATCTTTCTTTCTAAAAAAAATCCTTCAAAAATATTTTTCTTTTGGCATTAATCTTAATCTTTCTATTCAAGTCTTTTTGTTTATGTTCTTGGTTATTTTTCATTTTCTTTGAGACTTTCTTTCAAAAAGAAAATTTTTCAAAAAAATATTTTCTTTGTTTAAATCTTATTTCAACTTTTAAGTTTGGTGTCTTCTTGTTATTTTTCTTTGAATTTTTGAAAATTTCTTGTTAGTTTTCTAAAAATTTTAAGTTTGGTATTCTTTTTATGTTCTTGTGTTCTTTGAGTCTTTAAATTGTTCTTTGTGTTCTTGTTAGTATTCAAAGTGTTCTTAAGTCTTCCTTGTGTTTGATCATAAAATTTTTAAGTTTGGCGTTCCTTTGTGTTTCCCTCCAAAAATTTTCGAAGACAAGGAGCATTAGATCTAAAAATTTTTAAATATTGTGTCTTTTACTTGTTTTTCTCTTTCATCATAAAATTCAAAAATAAGAAAAATAATATTTTTTATTATCTTTTTACTATATTTTCAAATTTCACACAAAAAAATTCAGATTTTAATTTTAAAATTTTTTATCTTATCTTAATTTTAAAATTCAAAAATAAAATCTTTTCAAAATGAAAAATCATATCTTTTTCAAAACTTTATCTTATCTTATTTCAAATTTAAAATTTCAACTTTCAAAATTTCAAAAATTTAAATTTCAAATTTCAAAATCCAAAATTTAAATTTCAAATTTCAATTTTCAGAATTAAATCTTTTCAAAATTCAAAACTTTTAAAAAAAATTTAAAAATTCAAATTTAAAAATTTCAAATTTCAAATTCAAATTTCAAATTTAAAATTTCAAATTCAAATCTTTTTAATTTTAAAACTTATCTTTTCTTAACTTTCTTAGCTTATCTTATCTTTTCTATCTTGTCTTTTCTTTTTAGATTTTAAAATCAAATCTTTTTCAAAATTTTTTAATTTCTTATCTTATCTTTTTTCTAATTTCAAATTTTAATTTCAAATCTTTTCTTATCTTATCTCTTATCTTATTTTAAATTCACATATTTCCTTAACCACTTCTCTTCACTCTCTTCTGTTTCAAAACTTCCTAACTAACTTCTTCCCTCTTCTAATTTTTGAAAATTCTCTTCTTCTTCTATCTCTTCTATTTTCAAAATTTAGTAATTAAATTTTAATTCCTTTCTTTTTTGTTTTCGGTTTAAATAAATAAATAAAATAAAAAACAAAAATATTTTAATTATTGTTTATCTTCTCTATTTCTATTTCTTCTTCTACTCCTTCTATCTTCTTCTTTCTTCGTCTTCTACCTTTCTTAATCATGAACCTAGGTGGGAATGAAGAGTTCAGAAGAACTCTGGGATCTTATACAAATCCCAATGCTGACTTCTATGGAAGAAGTATCAGCATACCTCAAATCAGAGCTAGTAGCTTTGAATTAAACCCTCAACTTATTACTCTGGTGCAGCAAAATCGCCAGTATTCTGGGCTTCCTCATGAAGAATCTTCAGATTTCCTGGCAGATTTCCTAAGGATTGCTGACACAGTACATAGTGAGGGAGTAGACAAAGAGGTCTACAGATTATTGCTTTTTCCTTTTGCAAAAGGACCAAGCAAAAGTATGGTTGGAAAACCAGCCAAAAGCTAGTTTAAAAACATGAAAAGAATTAATGGACAAGTTTTTAAACTAATACTTTCTCCCAAGAAAGATGAACCAGCTGAGACTGGACATTCAAGGCTTCAAACAAGGAGATGGTGAATCTCTTTATGATGCCTGGGAGAGGTATAAGAGGATGCTAAGAAAATGTCCCACTAAAATGCTTTCAGAATGGGTACAGTTAGACATCTTCTACTATGGCCTTTCAGACAAGGGTAGAATGTCCTTGGACCACTCTGCTGGTGGTTCCACGCAGATGAGAAAGACCATTGGAGATGCTCAAGAGCTTATTGAGACAGCTGCCACTAATCAGCATCTGTACTCATCTCCTGAAACCTCTATAAAAGGAGAGGTTAAGGCATTTATTGTTGAACCCTCCAGAGTAGGATGTCCCATTGACTCAGTAACTGCAAGCCCTTGCCCAGCAAATGCTGGAACTACAAGAGGATCTGCGAGAAACTCAGGCTTCTAACAGAAATGTAGAAGCCCAGTTGAGTCAAACAAGGCAGCAGTTATCTAAGCAGATAACAGATGAATGCCAGGCTATCCAACTGATGAGTGGGAAAACCTTAAGCACCCAACCTCAGTACAATAAAAATGAAAAGCCCATTGAGGATACCCAGGTCTCTGCACAAAATGACTATGGGCATTTAAACGTCCAGAGAGACATCCCTTTTGGCGTTGAATGCCAGAAAAAGGGCAGAAACCGGGTTTTCAAATGCCCAGGGGGATAGCAGCATGGGCGTTGAATGCCCAAGCAAGGGAGGTCGGCCATTCACTGATAACAACCTTCCTAAGCAAGCTAGTAACCCCTCTCCCAACTCACATGGCATTCGGCCTTCATCAACCAAGGCTAATGAGTATAAGGCTAAGATGTCATTTCCTCAGAAACTCTGTTAAGAGAAAAAGGATAAATAGTTTGCCTGCTTTGCAGAGTATCTCAAAATATTAGAGATAAAGATCCCTTTTGCTGAAGCTCTTGAATAGATACCTTCTTATGCAAAGTTCATGAAGGACATTCTAAGTCATAAGAAGGATTGGAGAAAGACACAAATAGTCCTCCTTACTGAGGAATGCAGTGCAGTCATTCAGAACAGCTTTCCAGAGAAACTTAAAGACCCTGGAAGCTTTATGATACCATGCACTCTAGGTGATGCCTATACAAGGACAGCTCTATGTGACCTTGGAGAAAGCATCAACCTAATACCTGCTTCTTTACTAAAGAAGCTCTGTTTGATTGAGGAAGTCAAACCAACCCGCATGTGCCTTTAACTTGCTGATGGATCTAATAAGAAACCATCAGGAGTAATAGAGGACATGATTGTCAGGGTTGGACCCTTTGCCTTTCCCACTGACTTTGTGGTATTGGACATGGAGGGGCACAAGAGTTCATCTCATATTCTAGGAAGACCTTTCCTAGTTACAGGACAAACCCTCATTGATTATGCAAAAGGAGAAGTAACCCTAAGAGTCAATGAGGAAAAGTTTGTATTGAATGCTGTCAAGGCTTTGCAGCATCCAGAGATCCCTGAGGAATGCATGAGTATTGACTTCATTGATTCCCTAGTGGAAGAGTTCAACATGGCTGAAAGCTTAAAGGACAGGCTTGATGATATCCTCAGTGATACTCAACCTGATTTAGAGGAACCCCTGGAAATCTCTGAAAAAAAGGAGAAGCCTCCTAAGGTTGAGCTTAAGCCATTACCTTCCTCCCTGAAATATGCATTTCTGGGAGAGAGAAATACCTATCCTGTAATCATAAGCTCTATATTAGAGCCACAAGAAGAAGAAGCACTAATTCAGGTGCTTAAAACACATAGCACCCCCCTTGGGTGGACTATGAGTGACCTTAAGGGTAGTAGCCCAGCCCGATGCATGCATAAAATCCTACTGGAGGACAATGCCAAACCAGTAGTACAACCACAGAGGCAATTGAATCCATCTATGAAGGAAGTAGTGCAGAAGGAAGTCACTAAGCTCTGGGAGGTTGGGATCATTTATCCCATTTTTGATAGCCCTTAGGTGAGCCCTGTCTATATTGTTCCTAAGAAGGGAGGAACGACAGTGGTTCACAATGAAAAGAATGAGCTGATCCCAAAAAGGACAGTTACAGGGTGGCGCATGTGCATTGACTACAGAAGACTCAATGACACCACCAAGAAAGATCACTTTCCTTTACCCTTCATTGACCAAATGCTAGAAAGACTAGCAGGTCATGCTTTTTATTATTTCCTGGATGGATATTTCGGGTACAATCAAATAGCAGTGGATCCACAGGATCAAGAGAAGATAGCATTCACATGTCCCTCTGGCGTGTTCGCCTATAGACGAATGCCATTTGGCCTGTGCAATGTGCTAGCCACCTTTCAGAGATGCATGTTATCCATCTTCTTTGATATGGTAGAGAAATTCCTTGAAGTTTTCATGGATGACTTCTCTATTTAAGGAGACTCATTTGACTCATGTCTTGATCATCTGACCCTGGTCCTGAAAAGATGCCAAGAAACAAACCTAGTTCTAAACTAGGAGAAATGCCACTTCATGGTAACTAAAGGCATTGTTCTTGGGCATCGAATCTCAAATAAGGAGACAGAGGTGGATCAAGCCAAGGTGGAAGTGATCGAACACTTGCCTCCACCTACTAGTGTTAAGGCAATCAGAAGCTTCCTAGGACAAGCAGGATTTTACAGGCAGTTCATAAAAGATTTTTCAAAAATCACCAAACTCCTGTGTAATCTCTTGGCCATTGATGTTCCATTCATCTTTGACCAAGAATTCTTGCATGTCTTCGAAACTCTGAAAGCCAAGCTTGTCAATACTCCTATCATCTCTGCACCCAATTGGGACTTGCCATTTGAGCTAATGTGTGATGCAAGTGATCTTGCAATTGGCGTAGTCCTTGGTTAGAGACATGACAAGCTTCTGCATGTCATTTATTATGCTAGTTACGTACTAAATGATGCACAGAAAAACTACACTACTACAAAAAAGGAGCTACTCGTAGTAGTTTATGCCATTGATAAGTTCAGATCATACTTAGTAGGATCTAAGGTCATTATTTATACTGACCATGCTGCTCTAAAGTATCTATTCACTAAGAAGGATTCTAAACCCAAACTTATAAGATGGGTATTACTCTTGCAAGAGTTTGATATAGAAATTAGAGACATAAAAAGGATAGAAAATAAGGTAGCTGATCACTTATCCCGAATTGAGCCAGTAGTAGGGACTTATTCTCCCTCCACGGGCATATCCGAATCCTTTCTAGATGAGCAACTTTATGCCATCCGAATAGTACCTTGGTTTGCAGACATTACAAACTATAAGGCTATACGGTTCATTCCCAAGGAGTTTTCCAGGCAGCAAGCCTGAAAACTCATGCATGATGAAAAATACTACCTATGGGATGAGCTATATCTCTTTAAGAGATGTTCGGATGGAATAACCCAATGCTGTGTGTCTGAAGAAGAGGCATATAAAATTCTATGGCATTTCCATGGTTCAGACTATGGAGGACACTTTGGAGGTGGGCGGACAGCCACTAAGGTACTCCAAAGTGGCTTTTACTGGCCTACTCTCTTTAAGGATTCTAGAGAGTTCGTCCATAACTACGATAGTTGCCAGAGTGCTGTCAATCTTCCTCATGGTCACAACATGCCTCAACAAGTAATATTAGAGATTGAGTTGTTTGACGTGTGGGGCATAGATTTCATGGGACCATTTCTGCCTTCATACTCAAACACCTACATCCTTGTGGTAGTAGATTATGTGTCTGAATGGGTTGAAGCAATAGCAACACCCACTAATGACACTGATGAGCGGATAATTTATACGCTTTTTGCCATTGTTTTTAGTATGTTTTTAGTATGTTTTAGTTAGTTTTTATTATATTTTTATTAGTTTTTATTTAAAATTCACTTTTCTGAACTTTACTATGAGTTCGTTTGTTTTTCTGCGATTTCAGGTATTTTCTGGCTGAAATTGAGGGACCTGAGCAAAAATCTGATTCAGAGGCTGAAAAAGGACTGCAGATGCTGTTGGATTCTGACCTCCCTGCATTCAAAGTGGATTTTCTGGAGCTAAAGAAGCCTAATTGGCACGCTCTCAATTGAGTTGGAAAGTAGACATCCTGGGCTTTCCAGCAATATATAATAGTCCATACTTTTTGATGGCCCAAACAGGCGTTCCAAATCAGCTCAAGAATTTTGGCGTTTAAACGCCAGAACTGGCACAAAAGCTGGAGTTAAATGCCCAAACTGGCACAAAAGCTGGCGTTTAACTCCAAGAAAAGTCTCTACACATGGAAGCTTCAATTCTCAGCCCAAGCACACACCAAGTGGGCCCGGAAGTGGATTTTTACATCATTTACTCATTTTTGTAAACTCTAAGCTACTAGTTCTCCATAAATAGGACCTTTTGCTATTGTATTTTCATCTTCGATTAGTCTTATGCTATCTTAGATCATGTTTGGGGGCTGGCCTCTCGGCCATGCCTAGACCTTGTTCTTATGTATTTTCAACGGTGGAGTTTCTACACACCATAGATTAAGGTGTGGAGCTCTGCTGTACCTCGAGTATCAGTGCAATTACTACTATTTTCCATACAATTCATCTTATTCTTGTTCTAAGATATTCATTTGCACCCAAGAACATGATGAATGTGATGATTATGTGACACTCATCATCATTCTCACTTATGAACGCGTGCCTGACAACCACTTCCGTTCTACATGCAAACAAGGCTTGAATGAATATCTCTTGGATTCCTTAATCAGAATCTTCGTGGTATAAGCTAGAATCCATTGGCGGCCATTCTTGAGAATCCGGAAGGTCTAAACCTTGTCTGTGGTATTCTGAGTAGGATTCAAGGATTGAATGACTATGACGATCTTCAAACTCGCGATTGTGGGGCGTTAGTGACAGACGCAAAAGAATCACTGGATTCTATTCCGACATGATCGAAAACCGACAGATGAATAGCCGTGCTGTGACAGAGCGCGTTGAACATTTTCACTGAGAGGACTAGATTGTAGCCATTAACAATGGTGATGCCCAACATACAGCTTGCCATGGAAAGGAGTAAGAAGGATTGGATGAAGACAGTAGGAAAGCAGAGAGACGGAAAGGACAAAGCATCTCCAAACGCTTATCTGAAATTTTCACCAATGAATTACATAAGTATCTCTATCTTTATTTTATGTTTTATTCATCTTTTAATTATCAATCCTCAATAACCATTTGAATCCGCCTGACTGAGATTTACAAGATGGCCATAGCTTGCTTCATACCAACAATCTCTGTGGGATTGACCCTTACTCGCGTAAGATTTATTACTTGGACGACCCAGTGCACTTGCTCGTTAGTTGTGCGAAGTTGTGATAAAGAGTTGAGATTGCAATTGAGCGTACCATGTTGATGGCACCATTGATGATCACAATTTCGTGCACGAGACACAAAAGTAGTAACAAAGTTCCTCCAGAAGAACATCTTCAGCAAATTTAGTGTCCCTAGGGCACTAATAAGTGATGGAGGAACTCATTTCTACAACAGACAGCTGGATTCTATCTTAAGCCGATATGGAGTTCGCCATAAAGGAGCAACACCGTATCATCCCCAAATGAATGGGCAAGCCGAAGTCTCAAATAGAGAACTAAAACGAATCCTGGAGAAGACAGTAAGTGACTCCAGAAAGGATTGGGCTAGAAAGCTTGATGATGCTTTGTGGGCATACAGAATAGCTTTCAAAACCCCCATTAGAACTTCACCATATCAGTTAGTATATGGGAAGTCCTGTCATTTGCCAGTGGAACTAGAACATAAGGCCTATTGGGCTACTAGATTCCTCAACCTTGATGCTAAAGCAGCAAGGGAGAAACGACTGCTCCAACTTAATCAATTGGATGAATTTCACTTAGATGCATTTGAAAATGCAAAAAATTATAAGGAAAAGGAAAAAGGTGGCATGACAGGAAGTTGGCTTCCATAGTCTTTGAACCACGACAGAAAGTCCTGCTCTTCAACTCCAGACTCAAACTGTTTCTTGGAAAACTTAAATCCCGTTGGACAAGACCATTTGTAATTACTAGTGTATCACCTTATGGGCACATAGAGCTTCAAGGTAAAGAAAAAAGGTTCACTGTCAATGGACAGAGGGTCAAACATTACCT
The DNA here is from genome assembly GCF_000817695.3 of Arachis duranensis. Classification (NCBI taxonomy): domain Eukaryota; kingdom Viridiplantae; phylum Streptophyta; class Magnoliopsida; order Fabales; family Fabaceae; genus Arachis; species Arachis duranensis. Next base: position 61,487,795 of record NC_029781.3, read on the forward strand.
TGAAGGAGATATAGAGCGAAGAGGCTCAACACTGCTATTAAGTTAGGTGCAGTAAAGTCAAGCTAGTGACGTTAAAAGAGCACTTGTTGGGAGGCAACCCAACCTTACTCAACCATATTTATTTTGTTTTATTTTATTTTTCCTTTCAGTTGTCAGAGTCATGATCATGTGCATCAGTCAAGAGACAGATTTCACAACAATAAAAATAAAATACTCTGGATTGAGTGTCAAAGTTGAATGCCAGTGAGGAAGCACTCACTGGACATTCAACGCCCCTCATAGGCAGCATTGCTGGCATTGAACGCCAGCCAGGGAGCAGCCCCTGGGCATTCAAATGCCAATGCAGAGAAGCAGGGAATCTGGATTCCCTAGCCTCTCAAGACCAGTAGGTCCCACGGAAACTCTACCTACCCCCACCTTCTTCTTTCCCATTGATCATATTTGCTCGATGACAAGCAAAACTTTTAAATTTGGTGTTGAAAAAGCTTTGCTTTGTGACTTCTACCACTCTTAAGCATAGAAGAAGAAGATGGAGCAAACCAGAAAGCATGCACATAAACCTGTGCAACAGCCTTAACAAAGACAAAGGAGTGACATTGAAGAGATCAAGCACTACATTGGATCCTCAAGGAGGAGCACTAGCCACCATCATTTAGATGGATTAGTTCTCTTCTACTCATTTCCTATTTTATTTTTCTATTTTCTATTATGACTCTTGTTCTAGTTGCATGATCATTTGCATTGATGTCTTTAAGTTGTAAAATATTCCATATATCTCTCACCTTGCTTAAATGAAAATTTTTTATTTGAAAAGAACTGAGAGACGCATGAATTTCAAGTTTAAAATAAGATTAGTTTAATTAGTTTGATGTGGTGTCATTTGCTTTTTCTTTCTGAATGTATGATTAAACAGTGCAGATTTGAAGTTGTAACTTCAGAATGTTGACTCTTGAAAGAATAAGGAAAAAAGAAAAGTATTATTGATAATCTGAAAAATCTAAAAATTGATTCTTGAAGCAAGAAAAAGCAGCAAAAAGAAAAAAGAAAAGCTTGCATGCGAAAAAAAAGTAGAAAAAATTAAAAAGAAAAAAATTAAAAAGAAAAAAATTAAAAAGCAAGCAGAAAAAGCCAAAAGCTCTTTAAACCAAAAGGCAAGAGAAAAAAGCCAATAACCTTTTAAACCAAAAGGCAATGGTAAAAAGGGCCCAAGGCTTTAAGCATCAGTGGTTAGAAGGGCCCAAAGGAATAAAATCCTGGCCTAAGCGGCTAAACCAAGTTGTCCCTAACCATGTGCTTGTAGCATGAAGGTGTCAAGTGAAAAGCTTGAGACTGAGCGGTTAAAGTCATGGTCCAAAGCAAAAGAGTGTGCTTAAGAACTCTGGACACCTCTATTTGGGGACACTAGCAAAGCCGAGTCACAATCTAAAAAGTTCACTCAGTTAAAGTGTCTGTGGCATGAATGGATTAGAAGGTCCAAAACTGGCGTCCAACGCCAGCTACCTGCCCTCTTCCTGGCGTCTAGCGCCCAGGGAGCAGAGACCAATGTCCAAATGCCCAGAGGACCCCCAAGCTGGTGTTGCATGCCCAAAGAGCCTCATAACACGTGGATCTCATCAAAGCTCCGCCCAAACACTCACCAAGTGGGCCCTAATAGTAGATTTAAGCACTAAATAGACTGTTTTACCCTTACTAGTCATCTGTTTAGTATTTAAAGTGTATTTTACATAGATCAACACACTATTCAGCCCTTTTTTTCGTTTTTCACCTTGTATTTTACTTCAGTATGAGTTTCTCAACCTCCTAGGTTGAGGAGATGAGCCCTACTGAGTCCTATGAATTAATAAAAGTATTATCTGGGATTGATTTGTTTCAAAGATGTATATCCGATCTTCATCATGGGAAATAGAATGATCGAAAAAATTGGCTCTGTTCATCACATTAAGATGAATGTTCCTGATAAACACCCGCATCTACTTGGGTTCGTGTGAATACGTGACTGGAAAGCATGAGCCAATAGCTATGTTTATACATCTCTCAGATGGTTAATCCACGACTTCATTGGGAACTTCTCGAGACATCAATTCAGCCGATTTTATAAGGGAGATTAGTATCTCAGTGGTATAGACTCGAACCCAAAGAACCAGCGTTCTCTAATCCGGAAGATTCGACCTTGTCTGTGGTATTTTGAGTAGGATCGCCAGGAGAATGACTTGCTAGTGCTTCACCCTTCGTCAGATTGGATGACCACGGGTGATGGCGTTCAATCTGTAGCAGAGGAGATCAATGACCATGGCCCATGGCGTGTATTACATATAGCTTGCCATAGAAGAAGATCATTCACAAGCACAGAAGACAATAGTAGCAGAGTTAATTCAAAAAGGCAAAGCAACTCCAATCCTTCAACATATCCCTATTGCTGATTCAAATTTACAAAGTATTTTATAACCTTTTTTTATTTACTTTTCACAATTAAATTACATCTAAACATAAATCTAACAACCTTTTGATCTACCTGTCTAAGACCTACAAGATAACCATAGCTTGCTTCAAACCACAATCCTCGTGGGATCGACCCTGACTCACTTAGGTATTACTTGGATGAACCAGTGCACTTGCTGGTACTGCTGTTGTACGAAATAGTGTGGGTTTTGCGTACACGCACACCAGATATATATGGTTAAGTAGGCATGAAATTTGAATCTTTGATTAACCTAAGCTCTCATCAAACACATATAACAATCTATACAATTCTAATACAACACCTATTTACCCATAATTTTCACTTTTTCACACACTCATGCATTCTCTTTTTAACCATAACACATATGCATTATTATTATTACTTTACTTTAGGATATTTTGTCTCCTTTTATTGTTTTCTTTTTTTCTTCTTTTTATTTTTCTTTTTTTTTCTTTTCACAATGAAATATATATAAAAGTATCAATGCATATGGTTTAAACATTTAATGCATGTGTATAAACCCAATGTTCCCTAAATTTCCCAAACTTGAATGATAAACACTCTCACTAGCCTAAGATAATCAAAGATAAAAATTAAGGACATTTATTGGTTTTCACTTAGAGGTAATGATGTGGTAAAATAAAGAATAAAAAGGATTAAACATGCTCAAAATTGGTTAAAAAGGTGGATAAAAGGGTAAGGCTATTTGGGTAAGTGAGCTCAAATGAAATAAAGGCCTCAATCATATAAATGCATTCATACACAAAATAATGGATATAAAGAATCAAACAAATCAAAGATTACAATCATAGAAAGAAAACAATACACACAAGAATGAAAATAGTGGTTATATAATGTAACCACAAAATTAGAAAATACAACTAAAAATTCTAAAAGACCTAGTAATAGAAGAAAAATAAATAAAATGTGAAATTGTTTGGATTAAAAATTTTCACCCAAAAATCAGCCGATTGGTCGGACGACCTCCCCACACTTAAAAGGTTGCACCATCCTCGGTGCATTTGAAGATGAACAAGGGGGTACACTGACTACAGCTTCAGCTGGTGGAGAAACTGGCTGTTGCATGTTCTTTCTTCTGCTTCCGTATTTGCTTATGGAAAATCATCCTGAAAGATAGAAAATAGGATAGTAACACAATAAAATGTAAAAGCAAGGAAGCATAGATTGTTGGAATGAGGTAATGATCACTAAAATAAAGTGAGTAAATCATTGTGTGACATGGATGAAAATAGTGCGTGAATTCTAAGTTGCGCGCGGTTTAAAACTCACACACTAGCATTGAAAACTGTGTCACAACTACACAAAAGTGGCATGCACTTCATTCATTCTAGTGTGCTTGAGATACTTTAATGGACTTGTAGGTCAAGAGAAACAAACAAGTAATAAAGAAGCATAAAATCATTCATGAAATAATCAAGCAATTGTGAAATGGATATTGAATGGACATTGGTTGATGTGCAAGAGAATTCAATGCTACAAAGAAAATATAGAACTCACGCACTAATCAATGACACATTTTGAATTTGATTTTGCATCACCTAATTGACATGAAGTAGGAAGCATGGTTTCTATGCAACTTAGGAAAATAGGGATAGGAGTTGAAATCTATCACATAGCAAGCATGGTGCACAAAGCTTAGAAAGCTCAAAAAGATGTCACTAGGTAAGCTTACGATCCAATTTCACAATTTCTCAATCTCAATGTATGAACTTAGTGATGTAAATAAAAATCAATCATAAACAATCATCACCTAACAAAAAAATACATCGATTACATACAATTTCCATACAATAGATAGTGAATTCAAATTACATGATGGCTAGCTACAACATGCAATTTAAAAATCCAAAAACAATCTTAAGGGTAATGTCATAAGTACTTGGTATACACAAATATCCAACAATCAAAATTCAAAACCAAGTAACAAAGTATAACCTCAATAAAGGAATCAAACAATGAATAAATTCAACATCAAGAAACAATAAATCAAATCAATAATCCAACACTTACCACCTAAAACAGAAAATTAAACTAACTGACTAACTAACTAATTAACTAATTAACTAATTAACTAACTGACTAAAAAAATGATGGTGGATGGTAAATAGCAGTGGTGGATGATGGTTGAAAGAAGGAAAGAGGAGAAGATAAGAGAAAAAAAGAAAAGAAATGGAGAGAAGAGAAGAAAATAAGAGTATGTAGGACAGTGGAGCTCACGCGTACGTGGAAGGTCATGCATACGCGTGCATGGCTGATAAACCACTATTTTATGGTTTATATTATGTTTAATTGAGTGGTTTTTATCAAATTCTTGCCCACATATTCATATGATTTGCATGATTTTACAATTCCTTCCTAATTTAGTTCTATGGTTGAAAACTTGCTTCCTAGAGATCTTTTAATTACGTATTTTAATTATCCTTTATACCATTCGATGTCGTGATCCGTATGTTAAGTGTTTCAGGCTTCATAGGGTAGGAATGGCTTAGAGAATGGAGAGAAAGCTTGCAAAAATAGAAGGAACACAAGAAACTAAGGAGATGACCAGCGAACACCGACACGGACGCATGGCTAACGCGACCGCGTGAAATGGAGAAAGTTGCAGTGACGTGTTCGCGTACCTGACGCGAACGTGTGTATTGGAGTCTGCACAGATGACGCGAATGCGTGGACGACGCGTACGCGTGGCAAGAAAAACGTTGAATGACGCACACACGTGGATGACGCGTACGCGTGACATGTGCGATCTGCAGAATTAACAGAACACGCTAGGAGCAATTTCATGCTGCGTTTTGACCCAGGTTTTGGCCCAGAAACACATAATAAAGCCAATGAACATGCAGAGACTCAAGGGATATGAAGCAGAAGCTGATAATTCGTAATTTTAGGTTTTTAGATGTAGCTTTTAGAGAGAGGCTCTCTCCTCTCTCTTAGGATTAGGATTAAGATTTAGGATTAGGATTTCTTCTTCTTTTCAATTCCAGGTTTAATATTCCTTTACTTTACTTTATGTTTTCTTCTACTTTTATTTATTCTATTACTTTAGTTGATTACTTGATGTTGCCAATTTGGTTTATGGATTCCTATGCTCAATCTAACTTTCTGTTTAATATAATTCGAGGTAATTCAGATATATGATTTTTATTTAGCTTTCTATATTCTTGGCTTTGGTTGAGTAATTAGAGACTCTTGAGTTATCAAACTCTTTTGTTGATTGATAATTGGAAGTTGCTGATTGACTTAAAGTCCACTAAATCTAGTCTTTCTTTAGGAATTGACTAGGACTTAAGGATTCATATTGATTTATCCACTTGACTTACCTTCATAGTTAGAGGTTGACTAAGTGGGAGCAACGAGCAATTGTCATCACAATTGATAAGGATAACTAGGTTATGACTTCTAATTTTCATACCTTGCCAAGAGTTTTCTTAATTATTAATTTATTTTTCTTGTCATTTAAATTACTTGTTCCTGATTTCAAAAACCCAAAATAAAATATATCTTTTTCCATAACCAATAATAAAACACACCTCCCTCGCATTACAAGAGTCTTACATGTCCCTATTCATTCATATTTATCTCATTCAACTAAGCATGAGGACATGCTAATGTTTAAGTGTGGGGAGGTTGATAAGCCATTATTTTATGATTTATATTGTGTTTAATTGTGTGGTTTTATCAAGTCTGCACCCACTTATTCATATGATTTGCATGTATTTACAATTCCTTCCCAAAATTGTTCTATGATTGAAAACTTGCTTCCTAAAGATCTTTTAATTGTATATTTTTATTCTCCTTTTTACCATTCGATGCCGTGATCTGTGTGTTAAGTGTTTCAGGCTTCATAGGGCAGGAATAGCTTAGAGAATGGAAAATAAGCTGCAAAAACGGAAGGAACACAAGAAATTGAGGAGATGACCAGCGAGAAGCGACGCGGACGCATGGCTCATGCATCCGCGCGAATTGGAAAAAATCACAGCGCGCGAACACGTGCCTGACGTGAGCGCGTGGATTAGAACCTGCACGACTGACGCGAATGCGTGGACGACGTGCACGCGTGGCAAGGAAAAATGCTGGATGATGCGAATGCATGGATGACGTGGTCGCGTGACGTGCGCGATCTGCAGAATTTGCAGAAATTTCTGGCGTGGATTTTGGGCCGCGTTTTAACCTAGTTCTCGGCCCAGAAACACAGATTAGAGCCAGGGAACATACAGAGACTAAGGGGGATTCTCATTCGGCATAATTTTGAATTTTTAGATTTTAGATCTGATTTTACTCCATCTCTAGGTTTTCTCTCTACACATTCATAGTTCTTATAATTTTGTTTTATTGCTTTTTGGATTGGGATATTGAGAAGAGTTATTACCTCCGCCAAGACTTCATCATTCTAGTTTATTTTCTTAATTTTTGCTTACTCTTTCATATCCTTAATTTGTCCAGAGTTACAATTGGATTATTTTTATAATTTATTGATACAAGAACCATTTTTAATTTTAATTGATCTTTTTTATTATTGTTTATCATGTCCTTCTTTATTTCCCTTTTTAATTTTGTGAAGTTTACATTCATGATAATGAAGTAGTCCTCTAACTTGATTGGGAGTTGATTAAAAAGAGAACCTTGAGTTGGAATATTCAAAAGCTAAATTGTAATTGGGTTTATTGTTGGCTAGCTCTCTAGTCACTAACACTAATCCTTCCCAAGGGAATGGATTAGAACTTGTGAATAGAAGTAGACTTCCAACTTACTTGACTTTCCTTTACTCGGTAAAGGATAACTAAGTAGAAACAACCTTCAATTATCAGTTGATCTTGAGAGAAATCCAACAAGGATAGAACTTCCGATTAATCTTCTCCCGGTCAAGATTTTTATTTGAATTATATAAATTCTCTGATTTAGTTTCCTGTTTATCAAACTCAAAACCATTTTGGAAAATCTCTGATTAATAAAATAGCACATCTTTCTGCAACACGTCGGGAGACGACCTGGGACTCATACTCCCAGTATTTTCATTCTAATTTTGTTACAACCCTTCTAAATTGATGAGCGGATTTTTGTTGGTTAAGAACTGTACTTGCAACGTATCTCTTACATTAATTTCTTAATCTACCAATTTTTGCCACGTCAATTTTTGGTACCGTTGCCGGGGAGTTGCAATATAGTGCTAATTTATTGGTTGGAATTTATTTATTTGCATTTTATTTTATTTTGTCTTTGTCACCATGAGCTGTATGTTTCTTCTGCTGAATGACGCGTTCATTGCCTGATCCGAGCTTAGCCGCTTTTGATCCTGAAATTGAAAGAACTATTTCACGTATTAGGCGAGCTCAACGTCGGTTAGCCTCTAAGGGTGGTAAAGTGATTGTCATCGATTTACCAGTCTCATCTGAGGGTGAACCTGAACTGCCATTTGAGGAAGAAACAAGCTCCTCTACTACTGATTTGGTTGACTCACGTGCAGGTAACATGTCAGCACCTGGGAGAGTTACTATCTAGGAAGCCGGAGCCCCAGATTTTACACTACAACCGTATCAAGTGCATCACCTAGCGGTGGCTGCAGATTTCGAGCTAAAGACTGTGCTACTCAACTTGATGCCCAAGTCTCATGGCTTACCTGCTCAAGAGCCTATCAAGCACCTTAGGGATTTCCAGACAGCCTGTTCTACTGTTAAGCATGATGGTACAGATGAAACTTCTATTCTGTTAAATGCCTTCCCGTTCTCTCTTGAGGGAAAGACGAGAGAGTGGTACTACACTCAACCTGGAGCGACTGTTGCTAACTGGGATACGCTTAAAAGAGAATTTTTGGAAAAATACTTTCCAGCTGAAGTTATTGATAGATTGAGGAAAGAAATTTCCATGATTATTCAAGGCGAATCCGAGACCCTCTACGAATATTGGGAGCGCTTCAATAATCTTCTAGAAGCATGTCCCCACCACATGATTGACAAGTTGGTGTTGCTCGGCTACTTCACACAGGGCATGAAGCCTCAAGATAAGACCACATTGGAAGGGTTTTGGATGCTCTAAAGTTTGAATTTCACTTTAGTGAGTAAAGTGTGATCTCTCACCATTGATTTTATAGGTAGGACTAAGAATAAATATGAAAGAGAAACTATTCAAGGGTAGAAGATCATACTTTACTCTCTAAAGTGAAATTCAAACTTTAGAGGATCCAAATCTCATTGGAAAGTGCTAGCAATGGGTCTATGAAAAAGTACAAGACCATTGATGAAGCATGGCAATTGATCAACGACTTAGCTGAATCCACTAGGAATCACAAGCAAAGGCAAAGCCACTCAAAAGCTGTTGCAGAGGTATCTTCTACCAGAGAAACTACTGCTCTAACTCAGAGTATATGTAAAATGACCAACTTACTGAAGCAGATGCAGTTGAGTCAACAACAAGATCAGCCTTCTCTACCACAACAAAGCCAACAATTGGTTCTACAAAGAGTATGCGGGATCTGTGCTGATTATAGTCATTATACTGATGAATATCCGCAGCTCCAACAGGAAGACAACACTATGGCAGCCACTCATAACTTCTATGACTGCCCAAATCAAGGATACAATCAAGGTGGCAGCTACAACCATGGATGGCAGGACAATTCCAACCAAGGATGGAGAGATAATTCTAACCATGGTTAGAAGGACAATCATAACAGAGGAGGTAGAGATAACAATAGAAACCAGAGGTGGAATAACAATAACAACATCAGACATCAGAATTAGAATCAGGCCTACAGAGTACCTCATCTAAGGCAGCCCCAAACATCTCAGCAGACCCCTCAGATCACTTATCCCTCTTCATCTTCTATTGATGAGTTACAACAATCTATTGATCGAAGACAGCAGGCCATCAAAAACAACCTTACTTTTACTCTAAATGGTCTGAACTCTACCTTGCAAGCTCTTGTCTCATAAATTGGATCACTAAAGAACTCCAATAACCAGCCTTTGAGCTCCAGAGGAATCCACTCTTAACCATTACCCAACCCCAAGGGTGGCATCAATGCCATCACCTTGAGGTCTGGAACCATATTACAGGAGAGGAACCATGAAGAGGCAAGCCCACCAGAACACACTCCAGCTGAAGATGTAGTGGAAGTGGAAGATGCTGAAGAGGAAGAGGACGTACAAGACATAGTTAAAGAAGAGGAAGCTCAACTACAGAATAAAGCACCAAAGGATGCTGAAGCCGCAGATAATGCCCGTCCTATCCCTTTCCACAACTCAGAACGAAGCCCAGGAAGTAGATGGAACTCGATCCCGAAATGGTAGAAATATTCAAAAAGGTTGAGGTAACTATTCCTCTTTTTGATGTTATTCAACAAGTACCTAAATATGAGAAGTTTCTAAAGGATTTATGTATACATAAAGATAAAATTAATAAATTAGAAACTATTCCTTTAGGTAGTTCTATCTCTGCTTTAATGGGAGGTATAACTGAAAAATGTGGTGATCCAAGTCCATGTATGGTTAACTGTACCATTGGAGGTGTGATATTTTCAAAGTGCATGTGTGATTTAGGAGCGTGTGTTAGTATAATTCCTTTGTCTATATATGATACCTTGAGGCTCCCTCCCTTAAAAAGGTCGGCAGCTCATTTTGTGTTAGCAGATAAAAGCATTATTACAGTGGTTGGAATTGCTGAAGATGTATTAGTGAATATTAAGGGGCTCACATTTCCCATTGACTTCTATATCCTGTAAATATCCCCTAATGACTCAGGGAGGCCATCATCAATCCTGCTTGGAAGACCATTCCTGAAGACTCCAAGGTTCAAGCTGGATGCATTCTCGAGAACTTACTCTTTTGAGATAGATGGCAGAATAGTGAAGTTCAGTTTAAATGAAGCTATGAAGCACCCTCCGGAAGATCATTCTATCTCCCAGTGTGACATCATTGATGAAACTATAGCTGAAGTTCACCAAGAAGAATTAGAAGAGAAGTACATAGGGCAAGGTCTACGTGTGGGGACACTTTCTGCAGACAATGAGAGCACTTTGCCATTTTCACCGGCCCCAGATGCTCCAGAGCCAAGCCATGAGTAGAAAATGGAATTAAATCCCCTTCTTTCACACCTCAAGTATGCTTACCTTGAGGACAAGCATAAATTTCCTGTTATCATTGCAAGGGAGCTCACTTCCCAACAAGAAGAACAACTGCTTAGTGTATTGAGGACGCATAAGAAAGCAATTGGATAGAGCTTGGCGGATATAGTAGGCATCAGCCCTCAAGTTTGTGAACACCGAATATTCTTAAAGGAGGGAGCAAAGACTATCCATTAACCTCAAAGAAGATTGAATCCCACCATCTTAGAAGTTGTCAAGAAAGAAGTGACCAGGCTACTTGAAGCAGATATCATTTACCCCATCTCAGATCTCGAATGGGTCAGTCCAGTACAAGTAGTGCCCAAGAAGTCTGGAGTCACAATAGTAAGTAATGAGCATGGAGAATTGCTGACAACTAGAGTGCAGAATTCATGAAGAGTTTGCATTGACTATAGGCGTCTCAACCAAGCCACTCGCAAGGATCATTACCCCTTGCCATTCATTGATCAGATGCTTGATCTCCCGTCAGGTAAATCCCATTATTGCTTTTTAGATGGTTATACGGGCTATTTTCAAATTCATATAGCTCCTGAAGATTAGGAAAAGACTAATTTTACTTGTCCTTTTGGAACTTATGCTTATAAGAGAATGTCCTTTGGCTTATCCAATGCACCAGCTACTTTCCAAGGGTGCATGATGAGTCTTTTCTCTAACCTCATTGAGAACTGTATGGAGGTAGGTTTTTATGGATGATTTTAGCGTATATGGTGATTCATTTAGCCTTTGCTTGGATAGTTTATCTAGAGTGTTGGATAGATGTCTTAGTGCGAACCTTGTATTGGATTTTGAAAAATGTCACTTTATGGTAAAATAAGGGATTGTACTAGGACATGTTGTGTCTAATACTGGCATTTTCGTAGATCCAGAAAAGGTGGACGTTATTTCCAGTTTACCTTACCCCTCCTCTGTGGGGGAAGTCCGTTCATTCCTTAGTCATGCAGGTTTTTACAGGAGATTTATTAAGGACTTCAGTAAGGTAGTAGTGCCTTTATCCAGATTGCTGTAGAAAGATATTGAGTTCGAGTTCAGTGAAAGCTGTAAGCAAGCTTTTGATAAGCTGAAAACCGCCCTGACTCAAGCTCCAATTATGATAGGACCAGACTGGAGTCAGCCATTTGAAATTATGTGTGATGCTTCCAATCATGTAGTAGGAGTGGCGTTGGCTCAACGTGAAGGTAAGGATCCTTTTGTAATTGCTTATGCATCTAAGACTTTAGACGCTGCTCAGTTTAGTTACACTACTACTGAGAAAGAGCTTCTTGCTATTGTTTTTGCTCTGGATAAATTCCGAGCCTATTTACTTGGTGCTAAAGTAGCAGTGTACTCAGACCATGCAGCTCTAAAATATCTATTGGCTAAAAAGGAATCCAAACCGAGGCTTATACGTTGGATACTGCTACTAAAAGAATTTGATTTAGAAATTAAGGATAGGAGTGGTACCCAGAATCTAGTGGCAGACTACTTGAGTCGCCTTGAGCACATTAAGGATGACTCCTCTCATATAGATAATAATTTCCCATTTGATAACCTGCAAGCAGTATCTGAAGCAGTTCCTTGGTATGCACCTGTAGCTAATTATCTAGTTAGCCACACTTTTCCTCCAAATTTTACTAAGCATCAAAGAGACAAGCTGAAAAGCGAGTCCAAATATTATATATGGGATGATCCATATTTATGGAGGTGTGGTGCTGCCCAGGTAATTAGACGGTGTGTGCCTCAATTAGAATTCCAGTCTATTTTATAGGCCTGCCACTCATCTGAGAGTGGAGGACATCTTGGCCCTCAAAGAACAGCTAGAAAAATTCTAGACTGTGGATTCTGGTGGCCTACTCTTTTTAAAGACGCTACTGAATTTTCTAAATCTTGTTCCCCTTGCCAAAGGTTTGGTAATATATCCAAGAGGGATGAGATGCCTCAACAGATTATGCTTTTCTGTGAAATTTTTTATGTTTGGGGCATTGACTTCATGGGTCCATTTCCAAATTCTAATGGTTACGTTTATATATTGTTAGCTGTAGATTACGTTTCTAAATGGGTGGAAGCAATTCCTACCCACACTAATGATGCTAACGCTGTTGTTTCCTTTGTTAGAAACCATATCATTTGTCGCTTTGGATCACCACGAGCAATCGTGAGTGATCAAGGCACCCACTTTTGTAATAGGAGACTAACAGGATTACTAAAAAAGCATGGGATAATTCATAAAGTAGCAACAGCTTACCATCCCCAGACTAATGGGCAAGCCGAGGTGTCTAACAGAGAAATAAAGCGTATATTGCAGAAGATAGTCAAACCTCATAGGAGATACTGGAGCACCAGGCTACAAGATGCACTCTGGGCATACAGAACATCATACAAGACACCCATTGGGATGAGTCCCTTCTGCCTAGTTTATGGAAAAGCCTGTCACCTCCCAGTTGAGATAGAGCACAAAGTCTTCTGGGCAGTGAAAGAGTGCAACATGAGATTTGAGAAAGCCGGAGCTGATAGGAAGTTGCAACTGCAAGGATTAGAAAGCCTTCGCCTAGAAGCTTATGAGAACTCTAGGCTGTACAAGGAAAAGATGAAGGATGTGCATGATAGGCACATCAAGAGGAGAAAGTTCCAACCTGGGGACTTAGTCCTCCTTTACAACTCCAGACTAAGGCTCACGCCAGGCAAGTTGAGGTCAAGATGGGAAGGTCCCTATAGAGTAGTGAAGGTCGAGCCATACGGAGTTTTCCACCTGAGTCATTCTTCAAGCTCTGAATTCATCAAAGTCAATGGACATCGCTTAAAGCTATATCATGGTGAGAAGATGAAGAAAAACAAGGAGCTAGAGATTTTCCTCTTGGAGGATCCACCAACAGCAGAAGACTGAGTTAGTGGAGTGTCCAACTTAAGGACGTTAAAGCAAAGTGCTGGGTGGGAGACAACCCACCATGGTATGATCATTTTTTTCTCTCTTCTTTGTTTTCTTTTTCAATAACTCTCCTTATTATTAGTACATATAGTTTGCATCTTCATTTGCACATTGCATATAAAAAAATCAAAAAAAAAAGAAGAAAAAAAAAGCACGTGACGCGTCCACGTCATATGTGCGTTGGGAAGAAAACTAGATTGAATAGAGACTCACGCGAAAGTGCGGCTGGAGGTGTGCCTTTGGTACAAACTCGCTCATGCGACCGCATCACTCATGCATTCACGTTGTTTGCGAAATAACCTCCCCATGTGTCCGCATCATCCACGCGAACCCGTGGCCTTGTAAAATCGACTTACATGGGTGTATGGCAGAAAGTTATGATGGAGCTGGGCTGGAATGGTGCTAGAAGTACAATGCCCCATCGCGCGAACGTGTACCTCACGCGTCTGCGTCATTTTCCAAATATGGCCATTCACGCGATCGCGTCACCCACGCGAACGCGTCACCCTAAAATTTGGCAAAATGAGTTTCAAACAAAAAGTTGCGCGAACGCAAGGCTGCTCTCGCGCCAATGGCACAAATCAACTCACGCGACCGCGTGACTTACGCGTTCGCGTCACTTGAAAACACCGCACACCACGCGACCATGTCACTCACGCGTACGCGTCACATGCAGCGCACAGCTTATCCAAATCAGCCAAATATCTTATCTTTTATTCCCCATATCCTAATTTTTCTCATCCCTTCTTATTTCTTTCTTCTCCCTTCTTCCTTCTTCCTTCTTTCTCACTTTCTACTTCCTCTTTTTCACCACCATTATCAAGGTTTTTCTTTTCTTCTTCCCTCTTTACTTTTCTATTCTTATTCTTATTTTTATGTTTTCTTCTTCTTTTTCTTTTTACTTTCATTATCTATGTTTTCTTTTTCCTTTTTCTTTTTAAACCCTTCTTTATTGGTATTAGAAATGGGTCTTTATTTTCTATATTTTGCTTGTGATTATTAAGGAGTTGTTTGACAATTATATATTACTTTTTATAGGGTTTCTTGCATGTTCAATTTCATACTTTCAATACCTTATTTACCATGCATGCTAAGTGTTTGTGAAAAAGCCCGTATGGCGTCATGCACTACTTTTATTTTATCCCACTTTAATGCCTATTTTTCACAAATACCACTTTTATATTTTATTAATTAAATATAATTATCCATACAAACATATTGTTAGTTTGACAGACTTGGTAATCTAACTTAGACATTGAATGCTTGATCCATGCTACTCATGCCTTTGCCGGCATGCCACTAAACACCTTGCATTCAATTGTCATCACATGCACTTGCTATAATTCCATTGATGGACTTTTCAAATGTAGTCTAGCCAATATGTTAACGACATCTTTCTTTCCCGTGCATTGATTACCACCCATTATATTTGCTCCCTTGCTCAAACCCTTAGCTTTACATATTACTTTCTCTTTTCTTTTTCAGGATGGCCACCAAGAAAGGCAAGGAGAAAGCTACTCCCAAACCACCAGCAAGGAGAGGAACAAAATGAGCATTAGTGGCAAAGCCATCTTCAACAGCGGTTAAGCCCTCAACAAAATGAATCAAGAGGATCATCAAGGTCGATGAAAAAGAAAAAGCCTTTCCAACAAAGGACACTGCGCGGTTTCCTTACCGCTACTGTGAGCAGATGTTCCCTATTCTGGCAGAGAGAAATTACAACAATGAATACCTTCTTATCCTCCCGACCAATATTGCTACCTTTGTTGAGCCACAAATTGAACAAAGACAATGGGGATTCCTATGGAGACAATCACGGCAGGTTAATCTTTCATGGGTAGTAGAATTCTACTCTAACTTTCACATGCCGACCATGCAATCTGTCTATGTCCGTCAGAAGTAAGTCCCCATTACAGAAGAGGCCATTCAGTGAGCTGTAGATCTTTCCCCTGCTCCAGAAGGACTGGACGTATTTCAAGAAGCCGCACTCAAGCGCCAGACGTACCAATTTGACTGGGACGTCGTTCTCAGAGTTATCGCGCAACCTGACAGCAGATGGATCTACGGATACCATCGATCCCGACCTAAGGGGATCTTGGCTTCCGCACTTACCTTGGAGGCTCGCGTATGGGCATAGATTATATCCCATTACGTCTTTTCGAGAACTGATGAGTCCTCCTTCGCTGCAAACATGGCCGTTCTACTATGGTGCATCCTTATAGACCAGCCTTTGAACTTACCAAGACATATCCAGAATGCCATGGGACACGTACAGATTGTGGGCAACTTACCTTTTCCCGCCTTGGTCTCAAATCTTGTCTCAGGAGCCGAAGTCTCCTACAGAGCTGGGGACACCAAAGCCATCCTTCCACGGGATGACCAGTATGTCCCTAACGGAAAATATCTCAGGCTGCCAACTGCCACTACTAGCCAGCCTATAGAACCGGCTGAAGACATTCCTCCCTCAACACAACAAGCAACTTCAACAAGTCAGCTGCTCCATTAAATACTGGAGAGGTTGGACTGGCAGGAACAGAAAGCAAAGCTACGAGAGTGTCGCAACCAACGCCGTTTCAAATACCTCAAGGAGCTACTCACAAGAAACCACAAAGACCCAGACACTCCGGACTCCACTTCATTTACCAGCACAGGGAGCCATGATGGTCCCAACTGTGGAGATACTGCTACCAGCCCACCTTTGTTCCTGACAGATGGCACCAAGGACGGTGCAAAGCCTTAAGTGTGGGGAGGTCGGTTAGTACCTGACTTTCGGAGGTAATTTCTCTTTCTTAACACTAATAAAATATAATATTTAGTTAGTTTTTCTTTTGTAGAATAGCATAGATTGCATAGTAATAGGTTAATTGCATGCATGTTCTACTTGATTAAAAAGATAATAAGTTTCTTCTAAGACCCTAGTTTTTGAAAAAAATTTCACTAATTTAAATTGAAACTTTTCTGTTAAATTTGCTTGAAGTTGTATCTGGAACATAGTTTAAAAAGCCAAGAACACACAACCCGTGAGATTTTGAGCCTAAGTACATGGTTACATTATTTAACCATAATTATTTTATTCTTGTGTGTTTACGTCTCTATAATTGTAATCTATATTTTGCTTCATCCTATATGTCCAATATTTAATATATTTATATGCTTGTATATGATTGAGGTCATTATTTATTTAGGTCACTTATCCCAAATAAGCCTACCCTTTAAATTACCTTTGTTAGCCACTTTGAGCCTTTAAAACCCATTTGTTCAATATTTTGCCACATTACTAGCCTTAAGCAAAAAAATAGTTAAATATCCCAATCGAATCTTTGGTTAGGTTAAGATAGAATTGTGTGTTAATTGAGTATGGGAATATTGTGGGAACAAATGTTAATAAGGGAATGTGTCATGATAAAATAATAGGAATTTGGGTACCTATTCATGTGAAACTATAAGAAAAATTAAAAATCTATGTGCATTGATAAGACATGTTTATTTTCATGTCCAAAAAAAAAATTAAATAAATCCAAAAATATTCAATAAATAAATATGGGGACAAAATTACCCCAATGCTAAGTTAAAGTTCAAAGATCAATACATATGTGATAAAATTAAAATAAAAGTTAATACATGAGTATGGAATGTGAAAGTGAAATTTTGGGTAGCTAGGTATGAAATTTGAAGTTATATAGAATATATATATGATAGGTGAAAGCTTAGGTTAATTAAAGATTCAATTTATAAGCTCACTTGGCCATATATACCCTTACCCGTACCTTAGCCCCATTACAACCTAGAAAAGACCTCATGATGTTTGCATTGGTACATTAAATGCTGTTGATTGGTTAGGTGTAGAGCAAAATTTAGAAAGCATGATTAGAGGAGAGTAGAGTGATTACCCTATACACTTGAGAGACTAGAGTGCACATACATCATCAGTGAGGGTTCAATGCTTAAATTATATGTTCCCTGCTTTCATGAGCTATCTTCTTGTAGCTTTATCTGTTCTTACTGTATAAATTGAATTGGTGGAATTTAATTTCTAAGCATGAGGACATGCTAATGTTTAAGTGTGGGGAGGTTGATAAACCATTATTTTATGATTTATATTGTGTTTAATTGAGGACATGCTAATGTTATAGACTAAGGAGATGCTGAACCTCCATGGGAAGGTCAAGTCATAGAGCCTTGATAAACCACTATTTCATGGTTTATCTTGTGCTCAATTGAGTGGTTTTTATCAACTCTTTACCTACTTATTCATACTAATCGCATGTTTTGCATTTTCCTTCCTAATTTTGTGCCATGATTGAAAACATGTTTTTTGACCTTAATTTTATTAATTTTAATCCTCCCTTTTTACCATTCGATGCCGTGATATGTGTGTTAAGTGATTTCAGAAATCACAGGGCAGGAATGGCTCAGAGGATGGAAAGGAAGCATGCAAAAGTGGAAGAAATACAAGAAGTTGAAGAAATTGCTAAGCTATCCAGCCTGACCTCTTTGCACTCAAACGGTCATAACTTGATCTATATAGATCTAAATGAGGCGGTTCTAGTTGCGTTGGAAAGCTAACGTTCGGGGATTCATATTGGAATGTAATTTTCTATACTGGCCCTACAGAAAAATGATTCGCACGCGTGAATCACACAGACGCGTCGTTTTGCAGAAATTCCAGCGACCTGCACGTGTTTGAATTCGGTCCCAGCGATTTCTGGGCTATTTCTGGCCCAATTTTCGACCCAGAAAACATAGATTAAGAGGCTATAAAGTGGGGGAATACATCCATTCATTCATTCAACATTCATAATTGATAATTTTTAGTTCTTAGATGTAGTTTTTAGAAAGAGAGGTTCCCTCCTCTCTCTTAGGTTTTAGGATTAGGATTTATTTTAGTTATTAGGTTAGGATTATTTCTTCATACGAGGTTCACCTTTATTTTGACTTCTCTTCTACGTTTAGATACTTTAATGCTTTTATTTATTCATGACTTATGTTGCCAAATTAGCTTATGAACTCTTCATGTTAGATTTGGATATTCTATTTAATAAATTTTTGAGGTATCTCAGATCGATAATTTATTTCTTTTATTTATGATATAAATAATTTGGATTTTTCTCCTTTTAGCTTTGGTTGAGTAATTATAGACTCTTGAGTTATTAAACTCTTTTGTTGATTGATAATTGGAAGTTGCTAATTGACTTGAATTCCACTAACTCTAGTCTTTCTTTGGGAATTGACTAGGACTTGAGGATTCATATTGATTTATCCACTTGACTTACCTTCATAGTTAGAGGTTGACTAAATGAGAGCAACAAGTAATTCTCATCACAATCGATAAGGATAACTCGGATAGGACTTCTAATTTTCATACCTTGCCCAGAGTTTTCTTGGCTGTAGGTTTCATTGTATGAGTCTTGCTTTTCCCTACTTATTTGTTTCATCTCCTTAAGCTAAGCATGAGGACATGCTAATGTTTAAGTGTGGGGAGGTTGATAAACCACTATTTTATGGTTTATATTGTGTTTAATTGAGTGGTTTTTATCAAATTCTTGCCCACTTATTCATATGATTTGCATGATTTTACAATTCCTTCCTAGTTTAGTTCTATGGTTGAAAACTTGCTTCCTAGAGATCTTTTAATTACGTATTTTAATTCTCCTTTATACCATTCGATGCCGTGATCCATGTGTTAAGTGTTTCAGGCTTCATAGGGCAGGAATGGCTTAGAGAATGTAGAGGAAGCTTGCAAAAATGGAAGGAACACAAGAAACTAAGGAGATGACCAGCGAACACCGACACGGACGCATGGCTCACGTGACCGTGTGAAATGGAGAAAATCGCAATGACGCATTCGCATGCATGACACGAACGCGTGTATTGGAGTCTGCACAGACAACGTGAATGTGTGAACGACGCGTACGCGTGGCAGGAAAAATGCTGAATGATGCGGACGCGTGGATGACGCATACGAATGACATGCGCGATGTGCAGAATTAATAGAACACGCTGGGAGCGATTTCAGGCCATGTTTTGACCCAGTTTTCGGTCCAGAAACACATAATAAAGCCAGGGAACATGTAGAGACTTAAGGGATACGAAGTAGAAGCTGATAATTCATAATTTTAGGTTTTTAGATGTAGCTTTTAGAGAGAGAGGCTCTCTCCTCTCTCTTAGGATTAGGATTAGGATTTCTTCGTCTTTTCAATTCCAGGTTTAATATTCCTTTACTTTACTTTATGTTTTCTTCTACTTTTATTTACTCTATTACTTTAGTTGATTACTTGATGTTGCCAATTTTTGTTTATGGATTCCTATGTTCAATCTTACTTTCTATTTAATATAATTTGAGGTATTTCAGATATATGATTTTTATTTAGCTTTCTATATTCTTGGCTTTGGTTGAGTAATTAGAGACTCTTGAGTTATCAAACTCTTTTGTTGATTGATAATTGGAAGTTGCTAATTGACTTGAATTCCACTAACTCTAGTCTTTCTTTGGGAATTGACTATGACTTGAGGATTCATATTGATTTATCCACTTGACTTACCTTCATAGTTAGAGGTTGACTAAGTAGGAGCAACGAGAAATTCTCATCATAATTGATAAGAATAACTAGGATAGGACTTCTAATTTTCATACCTTGCCAAGAGTTTTCTTAATTATTAATTTATTTTTCTTATCATTTAAATTACTTGTTCCTTATTTCAAAAACCCAAAATAAAATATATCTTTTTCCATAACCAATAATAAAACACACCTCGTTGCGATTCCTTGAGAAGACGACTCGAGGTTTGAATACTTCGGTTATTTATTTTTATTGGGTTTGCTTAAGTGACAAACAAAACTTTTGTACGAAAGGATTCTCCATTGGTTTAGAAACTATACTTACAATGCGATTATATTTGTGAATTTCTTTACCAATAGAAAATCCGCTCGTTAGTGGCAGAAATGGCAAGTGACGCGCATGCGTCAATCACACGTAGGCATGACAAGGAGAAAAAGAAGGTGACGCGTATGTGTGGGTCACGTATACGCGTGGGAAGAACTTGTGCTAGATGCACAACTCCCACAAGCTACGTGTACGATTCACTGTCTGGACCGTGCGATGGCACAATCCACGCACAGTCCTGGCATGGCCGTTATTTGGAGGGTCATGGGTACACGGGACATGGTCTCTTTTTTTTAACATAAAAGAAAAGCATCTATAATAGCAATCTAAAAACCTTCAAAGTCACCAAAATATCACCAATCCTTATTTAAACATACTAACTACCAAACAAACTTAACAAAACTAAAAGAACATGGAATTTAAACTTATTTACCAATATATACAAAAGAAAAAAAATGAAAAGATGTTACCATAGTGGGGTGTCTCCCACCTAGCACGTTTATTTATTGTCCTTAAGTTGGACTTATGGAGAGCTTTAATTAAGGAGGCTTGTGCTTGAATTCATCCTTGAACTTCCACCAATGCTTGAATTTCAAATGATTGCCAGAATTTCCAATCAAGTGCACCAACCCTTGGTGAAGTTCTCCACAAGCTCGAAGCTCCCAAAGTTGATCCTCATGTAATAATCTGGGATCCCAAACCTTGTTTTCACACGCATCTTCAAGTTGATCATCATAATTCCCTCTGGGTGGTAAGCTTACTTCAAAATTCTCATACTAACACCCAAACATCCTACTAGACCTAATCAATTGAGAACCATACCAACCTTTGCACTTAGACCTTGAGGCTTCAACCTTAATGAACCTTGATTTACAATGCCAACCATTAATCATCTCTCTTCTACTCTTCAACCTACAAAACATCCTAAGTTGACCATTCGTTTCTAGCAAACCAAATTTAAGCGGCATAAGAAAACTAAGAGAGATGAATTTTTCCCGCTTGAATGATGTAATGGATGATGGTGACCTAGGGAGAGATGCTTCCAACGGTCTTGACATGGCAATTTCCACTCCCGTCCATCTTCTTTGAAGGGCCTTCACCACTTGACAAGATTCTTCAAGCTCTATCTCTTGCCAAGCTTCCTCAAGTTTAAATGGTTCCTCACCAACTTCTTCTAGCTCTTTCCCATCACTTAAGTCATACCTTGGAGGTTGAGTAAAATCTACCTCAACATCAAATCAAATTCAATGGGAGAAAGCTAAACAAGATCATCAAGGGAGTTGGTATGTGTGGACAAAAAATTATTAATGATGAAATCCACTTTTTGATCAATCTCCTTAATTTTCCAACCACTTCTTCAATTCCAATGATCTCAACTACCTCCTCTTATTCCAATTTGTGCTCCAACTCCTCTTTTTCACCTTGAATCTCCATGTTCTCTTTCTCATCACACTCCTCAATTAGTTCTCCAAATTCGTAAATGGAAGTGTCTTGATTGTATGAGTGCAATGAGATCAAGTGCTCCATTGCTTCGGCTATAGTAGCCATCTTTTGGAGGTCTTCTTCTCATCTTTGAAGAATGGAAAGAAGCTCTCTTTGTTCTTGCATTAAAGGTTAGAGAACTTCATCCAATGAAGGCGGTTGTGGAAGAGAGGTTTCATTATTTTGGAGAAAGGTGCCATAGTTAGAAGGTGGTTCATATTGGTGAGAGTCTTGAGGTGGTGTATATAAAATTTGTGGTTCTTGGGAGTATTGGTGTTGGAATGGTGGTGGCTCTAAATATGTCTCATATGATTGTTGGTATGGTGGATATGGTTTAGGATCATATGGAGGTGAATGGTGGTATGGGACTTGTGAGTAAGGTTGACAACTTGAGGAGTTGGATCATACACTACAAAAAAAACTTGTTTAAAACGGCATTTATATTATGGCAGTTTTAAAAAACTGCCATAATATTTGAGTATTATGGCATTTTATGGTGTTGCCATAATTTATTTGCATAAAATGACAGTTTTTGGTGATTTCGGTGGTTTTAAGCCGCCGTTAACTAGATCCATGATTTAAAAAAATAAAAGGCCCAAAACTCTTCTCCAACAACAAAATCCCTGAAACTTCACACTAAAATGGCCTAAAACTCTTCTCCAACGGTGAAAACCCTAAAACTATGCACCGAAACTAACGCTGCCACCACTGAAACCCAAAAATGATGCTACCACTGTGCTCTGTTCCGGCGACGATCTGCTCCAGCAACGGTCTTCATTCTCAGCGGCGTTCACCCTTGATCGACTAGAAACTCCTCCATCGAGATTGTGTGATATAAACTGAGACGCTCTCCTTGTTGTCTCCTTTAGTGACGATCTCTCCAGCGACGATCTCCTCTGGCAATGTTCTCCTCCGATGGCGCATTTTTCTCCGGCGACGCGTTCTCCTCCGGCTACAATATACTCAATTGAGCTACCGTGCCGCGAACTGAAACGATGTCACTGTGTGAGAGCAAGGTTGAAACAAAGATCTCTTCCAACGATATTCTCCTCCAGTGACGATCTCCTTCGGCGGTGTTCTCCGACTACAGCCTCCTTTATCGAGCTACTATGCTTCAAGTTTTTCCTTCCGTCGAGATTCTTAGGTTTTACGAGGTAGGGTTTTTAGGTAGGATTTTGGCCAGGGGGTTATTAACTTAGAAATTGGACTTATAATTAGCTTTGATGTTTATCATTTAGTTATATTAACTTATAATTTTGGACTGATTTGATAACAAATCCAAACTAGCTTAACTATATTGATATATGCTCTGTTTCCTATCACTAGTGATTCTGTTTTTCTTGTTTGTGACAATGCGTAATACCTTGAATGTTGTTCAATAAAATTGGTGGTATTATGATTTGATCTCTAGTTACTGGTAGCTCATGTTGATGAATCCTCCTCTCTTTTGTTATATTTTCAATTCAAAGATTAGGATAATAAATTGTGCAAATTGTGTTTCTGTTTTCTTTGGCTGCATGATGATTAATCGTAGCATTTAAATTAGTATTTACAATTTGCTTGTGAGCTTTACATGATGCAATGACATTGTGTTTAAATCCTGGTTGATGTTCATGTTTTTTAAGAGCATTAATTTGATGGATTGTATTGTCATCACTTTTCAAATACTGAAATTTAGCTTTTTAATCTGAGCAGATCAAAGAGGAATGTGATTATCTAATCAGTATGGCAAAGCCACACATGCAAAAATTGAGAGTTGTTGATAGCAAAAGTGAAACAAGTAAAGACAGCAAGTTAGAGTTTTCTCCCCCTATCTTTCCTTGTTCACTGTAAGTCTCTCTATCTCTGTAACTGTCAAATGCTCCAAGTCTAATCTACCTATTACATATAAATTACTGCAATTTGTTTTCTTTTCAATGCCTTCTTGTTTCAGAAGAGCTTGAAGATGCTGTTTTTGTGAAGCCAAAACAGCAGGGAAAGTGAGTTATAGAGCTTTAGAAATAACTAATACCCATTATTCACCATTTCCAAGTAACAATTTCCCTATCCATTTTGCAGATACATCATTGTATTTGATCCTTTGGATGGATCCTCAAATATTGAATCCGGTGTTTCTACTGGAACTGTATGAAATTGTCATCTCAAATATAATTGCTACATTTGAAATAATCACTGCAATTACAATGATACCTGTGTTGTTTCTGTTTCTTGTGTTTTGCGATATATATCAACTTCTGCAGATCTCTATCTAAATCTATTTATATATAATTAGAGAGCTAGGAACTTCCTATAAGGAAGACCTCTCATCAAACAACACTGATTACTATTTATTTATTGTTGTTGTGTTTTCTTTCCTCAGAAACTATTAAAGCTTATGCAATGGTCCGAGCGATCGCCATTGTCAACCTTAGTGCTTTCCAAAAAGGGTAAAATCTGCTATCCAAGTTGGTGCCGCAATAAGAACAAGTCAGAGGCTAGTGTGTTAGTTCAGCATGTAGCAATTGTCTAGTTTCCATGTTGAGAATAGACTCAAGGAAGAGGTATAGAGCATCTGCTGAAATTTGACATGTTTCTGTTGTTAGATTTAGTCATAGTTTGTACACATAATAGAAGTATAGAAGCAAAATAGTTTTATTCTTCTGTGCTATCTTTGTAATTTTATTCTCTCATTCCTGGTTCCCCAAATCATTTACTTCCTCATTATTTCTAAACTGAGGAAAATAAAAATTCGATATTTGATGCTTCCAAGTTGATGAATTTAGTGTGTGTATCTTGTTCCTGTGTGGGAAAATAAAAATAAAGGTTGATTTTAAATATCAGGCTGCCAAAGAGAAGGCTGTTGAAGAAGAGTGAAGGAAATAGAGGGAGAAGGATCATGAGAAAAGACTATACAATCTCCCTTCCATCAATATTATCTATAGAGAAAAAAAGGGTTGAGGTAGGTATTTTACTGTTGTAATTTTTTCCTCTTGCATGATTGAACTCTGAAAGTGTAGTCCAGTCTTTCCTAAATATATCTGTCATGGTTGAGAGAGGTATATTAGGTTTGAAATTGCAGCAGAACCATTTGAGAGCCCTCCATTTCCCTTAGCTGTAGAGAGAACAAGAAGAAAAAACCCTCTTGATGCTTCTATCATTCTCTATAGAACAAGAATCTTTTACTTCATTAAGGTTTCTTTAACTGCAAACTCAACTTTTTATTATTGTGATGTTAATATTAATGTGAAGCATGAAAAAAAATTTATTTGAGAAAGCAAATAGGCTCCTATAAACTCCATATAAGTCTCTTATTATGTTTTTGTGTGTGTGTCTGTGTGTGGTTTTCAAATTTAGTCTTTTTTCCCCTTTGATGCAATTCCATTGAGCCAGCAATTGGAACACTACAAAGAATGTCAGAATATATTGGTGAAAGTAGCAGGACAATCAAATGCTTCATCCATCATATCTGGTGCTACACATCTTGTTAGTGCTGGCAACAGTGACTTCATTCAGAATTATTACATAAACCCTCTGCTTAACAAGGTTTACACTGCTGATAAGTTCTCTGAAATTCTCATGCAATACTATTTTCATTGGATTATTGATATTCATCTTTATGCCCTAAATATTATATAAAAACAAAAAAATGAATATATAATAGAGTCCCGTTATTATTATGTCCTTAATTATTACATGATATTTTTGAAATGAAGAATGTCATATAAATTGTTTAATCAAATGACCACCCTTATTCTCTTGTTTAATTTATGCGTTATAGTATTTTATAGTATTTTAAGCACCATCAACTTTATAGTATTTTAAGCACTCAAAAAGGATGCTTACTATTTAACATTATAAGATTCTTGTGATCATTAATTTCCTTCCCTTCTCGTCTCTTAATACCCCTACAAGACTAAAGGAAAAATTGATCCATTATGGGAAGCATAAATATGCCATACTTGTTAGTTGTTACTTTCATTAGTACGGGAAATGGTTTGAAAATTTGATAAGAGATAGGCCACCAATTAGAATCTATATATATGTACATAAGTACATTCATAGCTTTTATCATATCATATATAGGCCACCAATTAGATGAATATCAATCTCTTTTCTGATGTTTGATGCAGCGGCCGCTATAAGGATTTTATTAAGGATTTTATTTCAATCTATGAACTCACCTTCACAGCTAGGTTGGCAAGCGAGTGGTGATGATCCGTGTGGACAATATTGGAAAGGCATAACATGCTCAAACAATCGAGTTACAGAGATGTAGTCTCACACTCCTCTTCACTTTATACCACTTTATGCCGAGGAGTTAAATAGAGATGTTGTTATGCTTGCTGCTGGAAAACTGATTGCTAATGATGTTGTTGCAAAGGTAAATTGTTTTGTTTAAGAACTATTGGCGGTCTTTTTCTTATTCTTTTTTGGCTGGTAAATCTATTTTGATAGCAAAAATTTGGCTATTCTTGTTACAGGAATATCTTGCTTCTGAGATAATTTCTCACTATGTAATACATGGGGTAAGTGTTGCTGAGATTGTAAGGAATATGATCACAGTTATGGTAAACTCCACCACTCTATTTTTCTCTCATTCTATATGTTCATTGAAATTCAAGAGAATAATGCGGGCAATCCAGGGTGCTCTTATTATTGCTTCAACACTTCAAATAGTACTAGGCTTTAGTGGCCTCAGGCGTAACGTTGCGAGGTTGGTCTCTGTTCTTTGTAAATAGCTGCAATGTATTTTCTTTATCTTTATGTTTATGGCTTTAACATCTCTGAGCTAAATAGATATTCTAACAACTACTTGAGAAGAAAAAGTTCACAAAGCCACTGTTACAGCCATTGTAATGTCGAATTGGATAAATAGATATTCTAACACTAATTTGAAAAATGGATAAGTGATTTGTCACATGAGAAATTAGCACAAATTAACTTGATACATTTTTCATTATTGTAAAACTCTCAATCCAGTAAGATATTAGTAATTCTATTTTTTGAATTGTGACCTGAGTTCACTGTCATCATCATGTCTTTAATTAAAGTATATACTTTATGCTTAATGCTTCTCTTCCTTTAGGAGGAATGAGAGTCGATCCAATGAAGCAGCAGTGTCGGAGGAAGCATTAATCGAGCCACGCATTGTGCTGCAGAGTTCTACAGATTCGGAGATAATTGGAGATGGCTTCCACTGGAGGAAGTACGGGCAGAAGGTGGTGAAGGGCAATCCATATCCCCGATTTGTACTTATTGATTGTTCTTTAGTACCAATAATTAAAGTTGCATACACTATCAGAATAAATCTTTGAAAAAAAATGAATTTTCGGTTCTGCTTTGTAGTGCTTTAATGATCTTTTCATTTCTTTGTATTGCTGTATGGCTGTAATGTAGATGGTGGATGTGAGATTTCCCACCATCTCTTCACCGTATACTCTCCAAAGATTAATTTGCTAATAAAATGATCCCTGAAAGGTTGGTGATTACAAGTTTTACTTCCTGCTTCTAAAATGTAAGTTAAAACTAAGGACTCAAGAAAGTTTAAAATCATACTCATATGACTACTAACTAGCATCTTGTTCTTTTTCTTTTCTCATTAATTTTATTCTGATAACATAAACTGACATATATTGCAGAAGTTACTACAGATGTACAAATGTGAGGTGTAATGTTCGAAAGCACGTGGAGAGAGCAATAAATGATCCAAGAGCATTTGTCACTACATATGAGGGAAAGCACAATCACGAGATACCAACCAAGAACATCAACCCAAATATCCCCTCTAGGAGAGATTCACAAGCTTCTCTTAGTAAAGACGAACCATGATTTTAACACGACAATCAAGTTTAACAATAACACACTACTATGATTCAATAGCTACTGTTTAAACCTATGAATTTGTATTGTGGAGTCAGTGACATACACCATTGTAATTCTTCAATTGTGGTGTGTTTAACAATATTCTATTAATTTGCATATATACAACTACTTGATGTTTGATTTATGGTTATGCCTTTTTTGGTTATTATGAGATTTTTAAGTGAGTTTCGAAAATATCACTTTAAATTGGTGGTTTCAATCTTATTTTGAAAAGCATAAAATTGTCATCATAATTAGGTATAAACAATGGTTAGAAACCCTCATTTTAAATGAAGACGATGCTATTATACGTTGGTAAAAATGGCGGTTAAAAACTGCCATTTTAAACAAAAATGATGCCATTATAACCTGGTAAAAACGGCAGTTAGAAACTGCCATTTTAAACACACAAGATGCCATTATAACCTGGTAAAAATGGCGGTTATAATGGTAAAAATGGCGGTTAAAAATCGGTATTTTAAACAGAAATGATGCCACAACATCCCGGTAAAAACGGCGGTTATAGCCGCCATTTTAAACAATTCAAAAACCACCATTTTATACGGAAATAATGGCGGTTCTAAACCACCATTTTAACCCTAAAAAAACCGCCGTATTAACCTCAGGTAATTGTGGCGGTTTTTTGAAAACCGCCGTAATAACCAGAATGGCGCCCAGAATAACGGTGTTTCTTGGAGGCACCATTTTCGGTAATAATGGCGGTTCTAACCGCCGTAATTACCAAAAATAACCGCCGTTTTAACCCTATTTTTTTATAGTGATAAATGTGTACATTATGGGGTGGATTGTTACCATAAGAGATCGGAGGAGGTTGTTGCCATGAAGGTTAAATGTAAGCATGTGGCTCCTCCTTTCCCATAATGTGATTCTTCATTGAAGCTTTCATTTCCTCCAACATAATTGTAACCAAACTCATAGCCAAAGATATGAGAATTCATAGTAGAAAAGGAAAAATAAAAACAAAAGCTCATAAGAAACAAAGAAAATAATTACTAAAAGTAGCAAGAACTAACAAAGAAACAAAAAGTAAACATATTCACAATATTCATGAACAATAACCAATAACAAGTGCACATTGCAATTTCCCGGCAACGGCGCCAAAAACTTGATGATAGAATTTATGTCGGTCTAGAATTTCTCAAAATAATTGAATCACTTTGTTGCAAGCATAGTCTAGACCAGCAATGGATTCTCTATCAAAGTTTAATTTGGTTGTCACAAGTTCAACCCAATAAAAATACCGAGAGTATTATTCCCGGGTCATTTTCCAGGGGAATTGCAATCGAATATTTAATTATTGGTTATGAGTTTCACAGGGTGGGTTAATGATAAAAAGCAATGATCTAAATGACAAGAAAATAAATCAAACAACTAAAGATGACAACTACTAAAGAGGCATTCATGGCAAGGATTGAAAATCAAGGTTTTCTATCCTAGTCATTAATTATGACACAACAATTACCAAGAGTTAAGCCTATTACGTTATCTTCGCATCGAAAAAAAGTCAAATATGCCTAGTTAACCCCAATCCATAAGTAATGTCAATGGAAACAAGATTAACTAACAACATTAGATCACCAATCCAAATTAGGTATTAATGACTCAAGATTACCAAACTTCTCTTTCCAAGCCAAGAATGCTCAAAATCTACTCTAAAACTAAGCCAATCATTTTATCAAACACTTGGTGTGCATAAAAAGAAAGCATATCAAATTGCAAAAATAATAAAAGCTACTACTACTAAATGCAAGAAAATAACAATAACAACTCAATTAAACAATAAAAAACATAAAAAGTCATCAATTACATTAAAGGAAATTAAAAGTAACAAGAATTCATGAACATAAAAAGTGGCACAAGTGAGAAATTAACAAGATAAACTAAGAAAATTAAGGCAGAAAAACAAGGAAAGATAAAAGAAACTAGATAAAAACAAGAATTAAAGCTTGAATCTAAGAGAGATTAACCTAAATCTACCCAGATTCTAGAGAGAATGGAGAGCTTCTCTCTCTAGAATATAACCCAAAGCATGTTTCTAAAACTAAACCTAATTGCTCTCTCCCCTTGTTTTCCATCTTGAATTCTGCCTCAAATACTTCAGAATTGAGTTGGATTTGGGCCTCCATGAGCTCAGAAATCGCACCTAGCGTGTTCCTTTAATGAGATCACATGACATGATGAGCTGAAATTGTCGGTCAGTAAAGAATTTCACAAATAAAATCTCATTGAAAGTATAGTTTCTAAACCAACAAACAATCCTCTTAGGCAAAAATTTGGTTGTCACAAGTAACAAAACCCAATAAAAATAAT
This sequence comes from Arachis duranensis, assembly GCF_000817695.3. Classification (NCBI taxonomy): domain Eukaryota; kingdom Viridiplantae; phylum Streptophyta; class Magnoliopsida; order Fabales; family Fabaceae; genus Arachis; species Arachis duranensis. Next base: position 61,517,836 of record NC_029781.3, read on the forward strand.
AATCGAAGTATTTAAACCTCGGGTCGTCTCTCAAAGAATTGCAAGGAAGTGTTCTTGTTATTGGTTACAAAATGCATATTTTAGGGTTTTGATAAGAGACATGAAAGGTAAATGACAAGAAAGTAAAAGAAACTCAAATGATAAAAGGTATTGGCAAGGGTTGATGATTAAGGATCTATACCCTTGTTACTAACCACAACACGATAATTGCAAGGATTAATCCCATTAAGTCATCCTCTAACATGTGAAGGAAAGTCAAATGAGCTATACCAATTCTAATCCATAAATCCTAACTTTCTCACTAATTATCAAGACTTGGACATTAGCAACTTAATTTCACCTAAGTTACCATCCCAAGACAAGAACATAAAAATCTACTCTAACATCCTTCTAAACATTTTATCAAACACTTGAAAGGCACAAAAGAAAAGTAAACAAGATTGCAAGAAATATAAATCTACCACTACTAATTGCAATGGAATTAACAACAACAACTTAAATCAACAATAAAGAAAATCAAACGTAAATTGCTTTAAAAGGAAAATAGAAGGAACAAGAGTGCATTAACAACAAAGTAAACAATTACAAGAAGTAGAATATTAAACTAGAGAAGCAAGGGTAGAAGAACAAGAAATTAGAGAGGAAAAGTAAATCAAAGCATGAATTAAATCTAGATCTAAGAAATTCTAATATACACCTAACCTAATTCTAGAGAGAGGGGATAGCTTCTCTCTCTAGAAACTAACTAAAGCATGATGAAAACTCCCAACTATGTGCTTCCCCCTAGACTCCTCTTGATTTCTGCATGTAATAGGCTCAGAAACTGAGTTGGATTTGGGCCTGGGAAGCTCAGAAATTGCCCCTAACATTTTCACTTTAATGAGGTCACGTGCGAGCATCGACGCGTACGTGTCTGTCACGCGTACACGTCGCCATGCGACTTCACTTTCCACGCTTGCACGTCTGCTGCACGTGCGCGTTGATCTCAGCATCCCAAATCCTTGTTTCTTCGTAAACTCTCCATTATGCATGCTTTTCTCTTCACTTCTTTCATTCAATACTTGCCTCATGAACCTGAGATCACTCAACGATCATATCAAGGCATCGACTGGAATTAAGGTGAATCAAAATTAGCAAATTAAGGCCTAAAAAGCATGTTTTACACTTAAGCACAAATTAAGGAGAAAATCATGAAACCATGCCATTTCATTGAATAAGTGTGAGAAAAGTTGATAAAATTCCCTAAATTAAGCACAAGATAAACCCTAAAAATGGGGTTTATCAAACTCCCCACACTTAAACCAATCATGTCCTCATGCTAGAATCAAGAAAGAAATAAAAGGTATCGACATTTATTCAATGTAAACCAATCTATATGCAACATATCTACATGCAATCTATTTAAATGAATGCAACCACTTGGCCAAAATAAATCAATTCCCAAGAAGACATATATAAGCACAAGGGCTAAAGTAATAGCAATCACATCAAATCCACAATTGAAGTGAGTTATTGAATACTTTTACAAACTTGCAAGAAAAGTGATGATTTTGAGTGGAGACATGTAATTGAGCAGTCAAACCCTCACCGGATGTGTATCCGCTCTAGTCGCTCAAGTGTATAGGGCCAATTCACTCAATTCTCCCCTAATCATGCTTCCCAAGATTTGTTTTTCATCTAACAATTAACAGTTATTTCATGCATGCATACAAATATCATGAGGACTTTCCACAAGGTTGTAATGGGGCTAGGGTCAAGGTAGGATGTATATGGTCAAGTGAGCTTGCAATTTGAATCTTTGATTAACTTAAGCTTCCTACCTAACCTATGACAACCTATACAATTTAAGTGTTAACCTAACTACCCATTCTTCACTTTTTCACATACTCATGCATTCTCTTTTTGATCACCATACATATGTGATGATTGGATTTTTGACGGTTTAGAATTTTACAATTGAATTCTCGTCAAAGTATAGTTTCTAAATCAATCAATAATCCTTTCATACAAAAATTTGGTTGTCACAAGTAACAATAAAGTGTCTTGTTATTGGTTATGAGTCATATTTTGAGGTTTTTAAGATTTTAGACAAGAATTATAAATGGCAAGGAAAATAAACTAACAACTAACAAAGCTCTTGGTATCCTAGTTATCTTCCTCAATTGTGACAACAAATTGTCCATTGCTCCCACTTAATTAACCTCTACTCATGGAGGAAAGTCAAGTGGATGAATCAATTTGATTCCACAAGTCCTAATCAACTCCTAAAGGAAAGACTAGATTTAGAGGCATTCAAATCAATTAGCAACTTCTAATTATCAATCAACAAAGGAATTAGATAACTCAAGAGTCAGTAATCACTCAACCAAATCCAAGAGGAACAAAACCTACACTAAAATCCAACCAAGCATTTCATCAAACACTTTGAAGGTACAAAAGAAAAGCATAGTAAATTGATAACAAGAGTAGAATCTAACAACAATTATTGAAAAGAATTAACAACAACAATCAAAAGAAATACATTTATTATGAATTACCTTGATTGAATTGAAAGAGAGTGGAAGAAACAAAAGTAGATCTACAACAAAATACAAGAACAACATGAAAGAGATTACAACAAAAGAATGGAAGAAGAATGAATGTAATAACAAGGAATTGAAAGGTAGAAGTAGAAGAAAGAGTGAATCTAAATCTAGATCTAAGAACTAAACCTAATCCTAATCCTAATCCTAGAGAGAAGTGAGAGCTTCTCTCTCTAGAAACTACTTCTAACTAATCCTAATGAGTGTGAATGATTGAAAGTGAGTTAATCTCCTTTTCTCTTCAATCCTTGGCTTTAAATAGTAGTTCAAGTGCCAAAGTTGGTTGGGATTGGGCCCCACAACTCCTCAGAATTCATTGGTTTTGAATTCATTAAAAAATCATATATCAGCACCGATGTGTATGCGCACAGCACGCGTACGCGTCCATGGGCCATTTCGCAAGGTGCGCGTAAGCGCCTGGTGTGCGCGCGCGTCCATGGGCGAGTTCAACTCTTTGGCTTTTTCCATGATTTCTCTACTTTGCATGCTTTCCTCTTTACTCCTTTGATCCATTCCTAGCCTTTTCAATCTGAAATCACTAACATACACATCAAGGCATCTAGTGGAATCAAAGGGAGATTAAAATCATCAAGTTAAAGGCCTAAAAAGCATGTTTTCATATTTAAGCACAAATAAGGAGACAATCACAAAACATGCTAATTCATTGAATAAATGTGGGTAAAAGGTCATAAAATCCCTTAAAATCAATACAAGATAAACCCTACAAATGGGGTTTATCAATATGCATTGATTTTTATTGAACTTTACTTTGGGGCATTTTGTCCCTTTTTTTTATTTCTTTCTTTTGGTTTTCTTTTTTTTGTATATATTTTTTCTTTTTCTATTTTTCTTTTGTTTTTCTCTTTTTTTTCTTTTTCTTTTTGCAATAAAGTATATACAAAGGTATCAATGCATATGGTTTAAACATTTAATTAATATATGAGTATGTATCCAATTCCCAATATTTTCAACAAAATACAAAAGCACCCTTTTACCTCAACCAATGTCCCATGTTTCCCATACTTGAATGATACACACATTCACCAGCCTAAGCTAATCAAAGATCCAAACTAAGGATATTTATTGTCTTTCGCTTTAAAGCTTGTAATGTGCTAAATTAAAGAACAAAGTGGGTTAATTGCCGTCTCAAAGTTGGCTAACAATGGTTGATGAAAGGTAGGCTATTTGGGTAAGTGAGCTAAATGAAATGATGGCCTCAATCATATAAATGCATGTATACATGGACTAATGGATATAAAGAATCAAACAAATCAAAGATTACAATCATAGAAAGAGAATAATGCACACAAGAAGGAAAGTAAGTGGTTATATAATGTAACCACGCAATTAGGCTCAAGACTCACAAGCTTGTGTTCTTAGCTCAAAAACATGATCCACAATGTATAGAATTTGAGCAAGTTCTATAAAAAGTTTTTTTTTCACTCAAATCAATTGGGATGCCCTATAGAATAAATCCTTGGAAAATATCATGATTTTGACTAAGCTTATTATACATATATATGCAAAATAAGAAAACGTGACTAAAAATCCTAAGGTAGTGTTTGTTTTGAGGTACTGAGATAGAGACTGAGAGATTGAGACTTAGTATCATGTTTGTTGGTTCAGAGACTGGTACTAAAATTTCTATCTCTGTCTCCAAAATTTCAGCATTTCAGTACCTCTAAAAGGTAAGGACACTGAGGACTAAAATTTTTAGAGATGGAGACTGAAACTTTAATAACATTTTATACCTAAAATACCTTCATTTTAATTAATTAATTCCAGTTTTACCCTTTGTGCAAATTAAATTAGAGTTTCATTCTTTTTTTTCATTTTTTGTCTCACATTTTACACCAAACAGAATACTGAGATTTATTTCAATCTTTGTCTCTCAGTCTCAGTATTTCCGTCTCTGTCTCTCCACCAAACGCTACCTAAAAGACCTAAAAAAATGAAATGCAAAAGTGTTGGGATTAGAAACTTGTCACCCAAAAACGCCGACTAGTCGGACGACCTCCCCACACTTAAAAGTTTGCACCGTCCTTGGTGCATCCAAAGATTAACAAAGGGGTATGTCGACTCTCCGAGTTGCTACCTTCAGCTGGTAGGTTAACTGGTTGCTGCATATTCTATTTTCCGCTTCCATTCTTGCTTGTGGTGCATCATTCATGAAAAATAGAAAATAACACCGTAAGATGAGAAAATACAAAAGCAAGGAAGCGCAAATTGTTGGAATGAGGTAAATTACTAGAACGAAGCGAGTGAATTAGTGTGACATTAATGAAACAAGTGTGTGAGTTCTAAGTTTGCGCGCAGTTTAGAACACACACACTAGCATAAAAAGGAACTATGTCACAAGTACACAAAAGAAGCATGCACTTCACTCATTCTAGTGTGCTTGAAATACTCTAAACTCGTAGGTTAAAGCAACCAAACAAGCAATAAAGAAGCATGAAAGAATTCAAGCTGAAAATATATGGATGCATATGATCAAGAAACGCAATGCATGAAGATAAATACACAACATCCATCAAAAAATTACCTAATCAAAGAAAAGGATTCAAATCACATGGTGGCTAAATCATGCAACTCAAAAGGTTTAGAAAACTTGGAGGCAATGTCACATTCACTTGGTATTCACAAAATTAAGCATTAAGAACTCAAAACCAAGTAGCAAAATATAACCTCATCAATAAGATCCACAATGACAATTAACAAAAATGATGTTAAACTAACATCCTATTAGTGATCAGTAGCAATAAACAGTAAACAGAGTTAATAATCCAACACTTAGTATGAAAAGCAGAAAATTAAACATAAACTAAACTAACCAAATAGCTAACTAATTAAACTAACTAATGGTTGATGGTGTGTGGTAGTGTTGGGTGATGGGTTGAAGGGTGGAAAGAAAAGAGAAGAAGAAGGAAGAATGAAAGAAATGGAAAGGAGAAAAGGAAAGATGATGATGAAAGAAGGCTATCCATGCATACGCATTGGGTGACGCGTGCGTGTGGGTTGGTGAAATGGCAGCGATGCGTACGCGTGGTGGGTTATTCAGAGAGTCGACGCGTACACGAGATGTGATGCGTACGCGTGGGTTGGCTTATGCCTTGAGTACAAAGTTGGCATGAAGTAGGCACAACTCTCGGATTTTTGTATGGGGGTGGAATTTCGGATCCACGCATACGCGTGGGTGACGCGTGCGCATGGATGGTCGAAAAAACTTAGGTCACGCGTACGCGTGGGTTGGTGCTCTGTTTTTCAAAATTTCTCCATGTTTTTGCACCAAACCAAGCATTTTAAACCTCCAAACAGCTACCAAAACAAACTCAACTAACTAAACAAAACATGAATTCAAACCTATTTTACCAATATTTACAAAAGAGAAAAATGAAAAGATGTTACCATGGTGGGGTGTCTCCCACCTAGCACTTTTATTTATTGTCCTTAAGTTGGACTTATGGGGAGCTTCTCATCAAGGTGGCTTGTGCTTGAATCCATCCTTAAACATCCACCAATTCTTGGATCTCCAATAAGCTCCATCATTCAAAAGTAATGCCTCCAAGCATTGATGGAGTTCTTCAGAAGCTAAGGGCTCCCAAAGGTGATCCTCATGTATTCCCGGATCCCATATCTTATTTCTACACCCGTCTTCAAGTTGATCATCATTAATCCATCTGGGTGGCAAGCAAGAAGAATTCTCAATATAATACCAAATTCTCATTCTAGACCCATCTAATTGAGCACTAGCCCAACCCTTACATCTATTCCTTGAAGTATCAACCAAAATGAGCCTTGATTTGCAACGCCAACCACTAAAATCCTTCTCTTACGCTTCATCCCACAAAGCACCCTAAGTTGACCATCCGTTTCAAGCAAGCCATACTCAAGTGGGACAATAAAGCTAATAGAGATGAGTTTTACTCACTCAAGTGAAGGAGTAGACAGCAACCTAGGTAAAGAGGCTTCCAAGAATTTTGACAAAGCGTATTCAACTCCCGTCCTTCTTTTCTAAGGACTTCCACCTCTTCACAAGATTTCTTACTTTCAATCCTTTGCTCATCACTTTTACCCAACTCTTTTCCCTTATTCAAACCATGATTGGGAGGATGAGAGAAGTCTACATCTACAACACTTTCAAATTTACCGGGAGACGGTTCTTCAAGTTCAAAGGATTCACCACCAAGGAGGTTTGACGCATGATCTTCATTGCCATGGGAACTCAATTCTTGCTCTATCCCGTCCAATTCTTCATATGGAATATGCCTTGGAAGTTGTGCACTTTCCTCCTCAATATCAAATTCAATCTTCTTGGAGGGGTTTTCTTCAACTCTAGGTTCCCATGGAGGTTCCACATCTCCTAAGTCTTTAACCACGTCTTCCTTTTCTTCAATAATCATAGCATTCTCCAATTATTCCAACACAAAGCAACATTCCCTATTATCCATTGATGCACGAAAACTTGTCTCTCAACAAGTTTCCCTTCGGCAAGTATACCGAATTGCCATCAAATAAAAACTCACAATAGAGTGAGGTCGAATCCTTGATTAGTCGAGTAATGACGTTAGGATTTTTGCCAGTAAAGAATGTCATAAAAATAGTCGCGTTGTAGATATAGTCTCTAAACCGACAAAAATCCCTTCGTACAAACGTTTTGGTTGTCACAAGTAACAAACCCCTTTAAAATTGATAACCGAGTATTTAAACCTTGGGTCGCTCCTCAAAGAATTGCAGGGAGGTATGTTCTTATTATTGGTTATGAGTTTGTAAATTGGGGTTTTGGAAGTAAGGTGCGAATATATTATATGATAAAATAAAATAATAATAGCTGTAAAATAAACCCTTGGCAAGGTATAAGAACTGGAGGTCCTTTCCTAGTTATCCTTATCAATTGTGATGAGAATTGGATTTTTCTCCCACTTTGTTAACCTCTAACTATGAAGGTAAGTTAAGTGGATGAATTAATTCCAATTTTTAATCATAAACTGAAATTCTTCAAATATCATTAAATAAAAATGTCAATTCTAACACGGAAAATATCAACAGCCAATTGGGCAACATCAATCAAACATAATAAAAGCTTCAGAGTAATCAAAATATAAAAGAGAGATTTAAATAGAAAAAGGAATATTGAACCTGGATCGAGAGTCACTCTAGAAAGCTAAGAGAAGTTCTAAATCCTAGTTTCTAAAAATCCTAATTTCTAATCCTAATCCTAATCCTAAGAGAGAGAGGAAAGAACCTCTCTCAAAATTAAATCTAAATCATGGAAAGTGAATTATGAGTCAATCCTATGAATGGATGCATTCCTCCACTTTATAGCCTTTAATCTGTGTTTTCTGGGCCGCAAACTGGGTCAGAAACAATCTAGAATTTGCTGGTTTCGAATTTGGCCATGCTGGATGGTGGACGAAATTGTGATCAACAATAATGGCTCTTTAGCATGTGCATAAAAACATTAACTCAACACTTTCTTTCCACAATCTCGTTCAACTAACCAGCAAGTGTACTGGGTCGTCCAAGTAATAAACCTTACGTGGGTAAGGGTCGATCCCACAGAGATTGTTGGTATGAAGCAAGCTATGGTCACCTTGTAAATCTCAGTTAGGCAGATTAAATGGTTATGGATTTCGAAAATTAATAATAAACAGAAAATAAAATAAGATAGAAATACTTATGTAAATTAATGGTGGGGATTTCAGATAGGCGTGTGGAGATGCTAAAATCCTCTTGAATCTCTATTTTCTTATTACATTCATCCAATCCTTCCTACTCCTTTCCATGGCAAGCTATATGTAGGGCATCACCGTCATCAATGGCTAATTTTCATCCTCTCGGGAAAATGGTCCTATGCGCTGTCACTACACGGCTAAACATCTGGAGGCATCACCCTTGACAATGGCTACATCCCATCCTTTCAGTGAAAATGGTCCAAATGCTCTGTCACAGCACGGCTAATCATCTGTCGGTTCTCAATCAGGTTGGAATAGAATCCATTGATTCTTTTGCGTCTGTCACTAACGCCCAGCCTTCAGGAGTTTGAAGCTCGTCAATAATAGTAATTGTATTGAAACTTGAGGTACAGCAGAGCTCCACACCCTTAATCTATGGTGTGTAGAAACTCCACCGTTGAAAATACATAAGTAAAAGGTTCAGGCATGGCCGAATGGCCAGCCCCCATGGTCTAAGGACTAGGCGTCCCGAGATGTCTAATACACTAGTAAAAAGTCCTATTTATAATAAACTAGCTACTAGGGTTTACATGAGTAAGTAATTGATGCATAAATCCACTTCCGGGGCCCACTTGGTGTATGTTTGGGCTGAGCTTGGTCTATCCACGAGCTGAGGCTTTTATTGGAGTTGACGGCAAGTTGTAACGTGTTTTGGGCGTTCAACTCCGGGTCGTGATGTGTTTCTGGCGTTTTACTCCAGACAGCAACATGGAACTGGCGTTGAGCGCCAGTTTACGTCATCAATTCCCGAATAAAGTATGGACTATTATATATTTCTGGAAAGCTATGGATGTCAACTTTCCAACGCCATTGAGAGCGCGCCATTTGGAGTTCTGTAGCTCCAGAAAATCCATTTCGAGTGCAAGGGGGTCAGATTCCAACAGCATCAGCAGTCCTTTGTTAGCCTCCTTCTCAGAGTTTTGCTCAGGTCCCTCAATTTCAGCCAGAAATTACCTGAAATCATAGAAAAATACACAAGCTCATAGTAAAGTCCAGAAATGTGAATTTAACATAAAAACTAATGAAAACATCCCTGAAAGTAGCTTAAACTTACTAAAAACTACCTAAAAACAATACCAAAAAGCGTATAAATTATCCGCTCATCACAACACCAAACTTAAATTGTTGCTTGTCCCCAAGCAACTGAAAATCAATTAGGATAAAAGAAGAGAATATACTATAAATTCCAGAATATCAATGAATATTAATTATAATTAGATGAGCGGGACTTGTAGCTTTTTGCTTCTGAACAGTTTTGGCATCTCATTTTTTTCCTTTGAAGTTCAGAATGATTGGCTTCTCTAGGAAGTTAGAATTTCGGATAGTGTTATTGACTTTTCTAGTTAAGTATGTTGATTTTTGAACACAGCTACGTATGAGTCTTTGCCATGGCCCTAAGCATTTTGTTTTCCAGTATTACCACCGGATACATAAATGCCACAGACACATGACTGGGTGAACCTTTTCAGATTGTGACTCAGCTTTGCTAGAGTCCCTAGTTAGTGGTGTCCAGAGCTCTTAAGCACACTCTTTTGCTTTGGACCCTTTTTACCCTTGCCTTTTGGTTTTAAGGGCTATTGGCTTTTTCTGCTTGCTTTTTCTCTTCTTTTTTTTTCAAAATATTTTTTTTCGTCAATTAATTTTTTAATTTTTTTCGCCATTCACTGCTTTTTCTGGATTTATTTTCTTGGGCCCTCCTATCCATTGATGCTCAAAGCCTTGGATCCTTTTTACCCTTGCCTTTTGGTTTTAAGGGCTATTGGCTTTTTCTGCTTGCTTTTTCTTTCACTCTCTTTTTTTTTTTCAAATTTTTTTTTCACTGCTTTTTCTTGCTTCAAGAATCAATTTCTTTTGATTTTTCAGATCATCAATAACATTTCTCTTTTTCATCATTCTTTCAAGAGCCAACAATTTTAACATTCATAAACAACAAGATCAAAAATATGCACTGTTCAAGCATTCATTCATAAGACAAAAAGTATTGCCACCACATATAAATAATTAGAATTTTTCTTATTAAGAACTCGAAAAAAATATTGCCTCTTTATTCTAAAAATCTACTATTTTATTCATGTTTGATGATGATCAGAAAAATAAATTATAACTTAATTGGAATTAAAATCAAAGTAGAGATACTAATTACTACTACTAATATATAACTTCTAAAGTAAATTTCTAATAAGAACAGTTATCACAGAGTTAAGGCAAAGATTATAACTCAACGACCTTTATTTTGGGAAGTGGATGTTCCTCTAGTCTATGGGGTGCTTGGTCCTTCAAGATATAATTTCTGACGCTTCAGTTCCTTCAAGTCACATCCTTGCTCTTTCTGTTCCCTTAGGTGCCATGATCTTGATGAGTTTTAGCTCAGTGATCATGGCAAATCACACCAAACTTAGAGGTTTGCTTGTCCTCAAGCAAAAGAAAGGATAGGAGAGGAATAGAGGGAGAGGTAATTTCGAAATTCAAAAGATATGATGAGTTTGAAAAAGATTTGAAAAAGAGTTGGATTGGAAAAAGATTTGTGTTTATGGATTAAGATATATTTGATATTTTTGAAAAAAGGATTTTAGAAATTAGGATTAAAATTTTTTTAAAGGATGACATTTTGAAACATGTTTATGCAAGAAATCATGAATTGAAACATAAAAATTTAGAAAATTTGTGAAGAAAAACGAATTTTACCTCCTCCCCACCATCCTGGCATTAAACGCCCAAATTCTGCATGTTTTGGGCGTTTAACGCCCAATTGCTGCTTCTCCTAGGCGTTCAACGCCCAGCTGTTGCTTCTTTCTGGCGTTGAATGCCATGAAGTCCTTTGTCACTGGGCATTTTTATAAACGCCCAAGATGCTGTAATTCTGGCGTTAAACACCCAAAAGGAACTTCTTTCTGGCGTTCAACGCCCAGAAGATGCTCCTTTCTGGCGTTCAACGCTCAGAAGATGCTCCTTTCTGGCGTTCAACGCCCAGATGGCTATCCTTACTGGCGTTGAACGCCCAGTGGATGCTTCTTTTGTGCGTTCAATGCCCAAAACGTTTCTTACTGGCTTTTTCATGCCAGTGAGCTTCCAAATTCCCCTATAACTCTGTGAATTCAAGCAATTGCTATTTTACCTTTTGAAGATACTTTGACACATGCCTGCAAAAATTAACAAAAACAAATGAAATTAAATTTTGTAAATGGCTGGGTTACCTCCCAGCAAGCGCTTTTTTATTGTCTTTAGCTGGACTATTACTGAGCTCTAATCAAGTCTCAGTTTTGAGCATTCTTTCTCAAAATTGCTTTTAAGATAAAGTTTAACTCTCTGTCTATTAACAATGTCTGCAATGTCTGCAAACCGTGGCACTTCCTGGATGGCAAAGAGTTGCTCATCTGGAAAGTTTTCAGAGATTTCAGTAAGAGGGAGGGACGCCCCTTCTACAGGTTCTATTCGGGACAGGTGGTCTGCTACCTGATTCTCTGTCCCTTTTCTGTCTCTTATTTCTATATCAAACTCTTGCAGAAGCAACACCCATCTTATGAGTCTGGGTTTTAAATCCTACTTTGTGAGTAGATACCTAAGAGCAGCATGGTCAGTGTACACAATCACTTTTGATCCTACTAAATAGGATCTAAACTTGTCAATGGCGTAAACCACTGCAAGTAACTCTTTTTCTGTGGTTGTGTAGTTCTTCTGTGCATCATTTAGAACACAACTGGTATAGTAAATAATGTGCAGAAGCTTGTCATGCCTTTGTTCCAACACTGCACCAATGGTATGGTCACTGGCATCACACATTAGTTCAAATGGTAATGTCCAGTCTGGTGCAGAGATGATTGGTGCTGTGACCAATTTAGCTTTCAGAGTCTCAAATGCCTTGCTGCCTGCTATACTCTTTTAGAGTCTCAAACGCCTGCAGACACTCTTTATCAAAGATAAATGGCATGTCAGCAGCTAGCAGGTTGCTCAGAGGTTTGGCAATTTTTGAAAAATCCTTTATAAACCTCCTATAGAATCCTGCATGCCCCAGAAAGCTTCTGATTGCCTTAACATTGGCAAGTGGAAGTAATTTTTCAATTACCTCTAACTTAGCTTGATCCACCTCTATTTCCTTGTTCAAAATTTTGTGCCCAAGGACAATTCCTTCAGTCACCATAAAGTGACATTTCTCCCAGTTTAAAACCAGGTTGGTCTCTTGGCACCTCTTTAAAACAAGTGCTAGATGGTTAAGACAGGAGTTGAATGAGTCTCCAAATACTGAAAAGTCATCCATGAAGACTTCTAGAAATTTTTCCACCATAGCAGAGAAAATAGAGAGCATGCACCTTTGAAAAGTTACAGGTGCATTGCACATACCAAATGGCATCCTTCTGTATACAAATACTCTGGATGGACACGTGAATGCTGTTTTCTCTTAATCCTGGGGATCTAGTACAATTTGATTATAACCTGAATATCCATCCAGGAAGCAGTAGTATTCATGACCTGCTAGTCTTTCTAGCATCTGGTCTATGAATGGTAAAGGAAAATGATCCTTTCTGGTGGCTGTATTGAGCCTTCTATAATCAATACACATACGCTACCCTGTAACTGTTCTTGTTGGAACCAGTTCATTTTTTTCATTATGAACCACTGTCATACCACCCTTCCTAGGGACGACTTGGACATGGCTTACCCAGGGGCTATCAGAAATGGGATAAATAATCCCAACCTCTAGTAATTTAGTGACCTCCTTCTGCACCACCTCCTTCATGGCTGGATTCAGCCGCCTCTGTGGTTGAACCACTGGCTTAGCGTCACCTTCTAATAGGATCTTGGGCATGCATCTGGCTAGGCTAATGCCCTTAAGATCACTAATGGACATCTGGCTGGGCTAATGCCCTTAAGATCACTGATGGACCACCTAAGAGCTGTCTTGTGTGTCCTTAGCACTTGAATTAGTGCTTCCTCTTCCTGTGGCTCTAATGTAGAGCTTATGATTACAGGAAAGGTATCACCTTCTCCCAGAAATGCATATTTAAGGGATGGTGGTAATGGTTTGAGCTCGGGTTTAGGAGGTTTCTCTTCTTCCTGAGGGATTTTCAGAGGTTCTATTATTCTCTCTGATTCCTCCAGATCAGGCTGAACATCTTTAAAGATGTCCTCTAGCTCTGATTCGAGACTCTCAGCCATGTTGACCTCTCTTACCATAGAGTCAATAATATCAACACTCATGCAGTCATTTGGGGTGTCTGGATGTTGCATAGCTTTGACAATATTCAACTTGAACTCCTCCTCATTGACTCTCAGGGTTACTTCCCCTTTTTGGACGTCAATAAGGGTTCGGCCAGTTGCTAGGAAAGGTCTTCCTAGAATGAGAGTTGCACTCTTGTGCTCCTCCATTTCCAGCACCGCAAAGTCAGTAGGAAAGGCAAATGGCCTAACCTTGACAATCATGTCTTCAATCACGCCTAATGGGTATTTAATGGAGCCATCAGCAAGTTGAAGACATATCTGGGTTGGTTTGACTTCTTCAGTCAAACCAAACTTTGTGATAATAGATGCAGGTATTAGGTTGATACTTGCCCCAAGATCACATAGAGCTTGCTTGGTACAATTACTCTCTAATGTGCATGGTATCATGAAGCTCCCGGGGTCCTTAAGCTTCTCAGGTAAGCTTTTCAGAATGACAGCACTGCATTCTTCAGTGAGGTAAACTTTTTTAGTTTCTCTCCAATCCTTCTTATGACTTAAGATCTCTTTCATGAACTTAGCATAAGAGGGTATTTGCTCAAGTGCCTCTGCAAATGGAATCTTTATTTCGAGAGTCCTGAGATAGTCTACAAAGCGGGCAAATTGCTTATCCTGTTTTGCTTGGCGGAGTTTTTGAGGATAAGGCATTTTGGCTTTATATTCCTCAACCTTAGTTGCTGCAGGTTTATTACCTACAGAAGTTGGTTGAGAAGCCTTTTTAGAAGGGTTGTTATCAGCACTTGTATGTGTCTGATCTCCCACTGGTATTTGAATGCCAGGGGTGGAAGCTGGAGTGGCGTTAGATGCCAACTCCTTATCTGTTACTGGCGTCTGAACACCAGAACTATGCTCCCTTTGGGCGTTCAGCGCCGAATTCAGGCTTGTTCCTGGCGTTGAACGCCAGGAATGAGCATGATCTGGGCATTCAGCGCCAGCATTATTCCTCTCTGGGCTCTGATTGTCCTCAGAGGGATTTTGAGTAGCCGTTTGTTCATTTCTTGGCTTCCTGCTGCTTTGAAGTGAGGTATTTAATGTTTTCCCACTTCTTAATTGAACTGCTTGGCATTCTTCTGTTATTTGTTTTAACAGTCGCTTTTCTGTTTGCTTTAACTGTACTTCCATATTCCTGTTAGCCATTCTTATTTCCTGTAGTATTTCCTTGAATTTGGCTAGCTGTTGAGTTAGAAAGTCTAATTGATGATTGAATTCGTTAGCCTGATCTACAGGACTGAGTTCAGCAGTTACTGTTTTAGCTTCTTCTTTCATGGAAGATTCACTGTTTAGGTACAGATGCTGATTTCTGGCAACTGTATCAATGAGTTCTTGGGCTTCTTCAATTGTTTTTCTCATATGTATAGATCTACCAGCTGAGTGATCTAGAGAAATCTGAGCTTTTTCTGTAAGCCCATAGTAGAAGATGTCTAATTGCATCCACTCTGAAAACATTACAGAGGGGCATTTTCTCAGCATCTCTCTGTATCTCTCCCAAGCATCATAAAAGGGTTCATTATCTCCTTGTTTGAAGCCTTGGATGCTCAGCCTTAGCTATGTCATCTGCTTAGGAGGAAAATAGTGATTCAGGAATTTTTCTGACAGCTGTTTCCATGTCCTTATGTTGTTCTTAGGTTGGTTATTTAACCACCTCTTAGCTTGATCTTTTACAGCAAATGGAAACAGTAATAATCTGTAGACATCCTGATCCACTTCCTTATCATGTACTGTGTCAGCAATTTGTAAGAATTGTGCCAGAAACTCTGTAGGTTCTTCATGTGGAAGACCAGAATACTGGCAGCTTTACTGCACCATGATAATGAGCTGATGATTCAACTCAAAGCTACTAACTCCAATGGAAGGTATACAAATACTACTCCCATACGAAGCAGTAGTGGAGTTAGCATATGACCCCAGAGTCCTCCTGGACTGTTCATTTCCACTTGGTTCCATGATGGAGCAAGGGAGATGGTATGTATGTTGATATTGTCTATTTTATTAAAAATATTTTTTTTTTGAATATCAAAAATTAAAAGGGAGATAAAATAAAGTAAGTGAAAAACTAAATAAAAATTAGAAAATTAGAAAACCAAATAGAAAAAAATTGAAAACAAAAATAATTAATTAATTGAAAAGATTTAAAAAAAATTGGATATAATTTTCGAAAATTGAAGAGAGAGAAAAAGTGGTTAGGGAGTTTTGAAAAAGATAACATTTTAAAAGATAAATATGATAGGAAAAAGATGTAATTGAAAATTGAAAAGATATAAAAGATATTTGAAAAAGATATAATAATAATAAATTTTTTTTAAAAAGATAAGAATTGAAAAATTTTGAAATTGAAATCTGAATTTTTATATGAAAATTTCGAAAAAAATAGTTTAAAATTAGTTAGAAAAGATTTTTTTTTGAATTTTGAATTTTATGATGAAAGAGAAAAACACATAAAAGACACAAGACTTAAAATTTTTAGATCTAATGCTCCTTATTTTAAAAAATTTTGGAGGGAAAACACCAAGGAACACCAAACTTAAAAATTTTAAGATCAAAACACAAGAAAGACTCAAGAACACCTTGAAGATTCACAAGAACACCAAGAACAAAAGAAAGAACACCAAACTTAAAATTTTTAGAAGACTTTAATAAAATTTTCTAAAATTATGAAAAGATTAAGAAGAAAATACCAAACTTAAAGTTTGGCACAAGATTAAATCAAGAAAAATTATTTTTGAAAAAAAATTTAAAAATAAGATGCCCAATTGCCAAGAACATAGACCAACGCTCTAGCCAATTGGGAGTAAATGTAACACTTGTTCTAAATATATATATTCCTTTTGGAAGATTAATGCTTTAAAAAGAACACAAGTGAAACAAGTAGAGACACAGAACAAGAAAAATTAAAGATCAAACAAGAAAAATAAACAAGAACAACTTGAAGATCAGGGAAGAACAAAGAACACTAATACGAAAATTTTAAAGAAAAATATAAAATATACAATTGACACCAAACTTATAACAAGACACTAGACTCACGAAAAAGATTAAAATTGATAAAGAAAAATAATATTTTTGAAAAAATATTTTTTAAAAAAAGAAATTATCCTATCAGAATTTAATGACTTTATAACAACAAAAATAAATTATTCCTAATCTAAGAAATAAAATAAACCTTTAGTTGTTCAAGCTCGAACAATCCCCGGCAACGACGCCAAAAACTTGGTGCAGGAAATTGAAAATCACAATTCTTGACAATTCCGCACAACTAACCAACAAGTGCACTGGGTCGTCCAAGTAATACCTTACATGAGTAAGGGTCGATCCCACGGAGATTATTGGTTTGAAGCAAGCTATGTTTATTTTATTATTCTTAGTTAGGATCTCAATTGAAATTATCAGTAGGAATTATTAGATAAATAAAAGAGCGTGAAATAAATAATTGTTACTTTAATAATGGAGAATATGTTGGAGTTTTGGAGATGCTTTGTCTTCTGAATTTCTATAATGTAATATTCCATTCATGGCAAAGTGCAAAGTTCCCTCCATGGCAAGCTGTATGTAGGGTGTCACCATTGTCAGTGGCTACCTCCCATCCTCTCAGTGAAAACGGCCTCTCAGTGAAAATGGTCCAAATGCTCTATCACAGCACGGCTAATCATCTGTTGGTTCTCGATCATGTCGGAATAGGATCCATTGATCCTCTTGCGTTTGTCATCACGCCCAGCAATCGTGAGTTTGAAGCTCGTCACAGCCATTCAATCCTTGAATCCTACTCGGAATACCACAAACAAGGTTTAGACTTTCCGGATCCTCAAGAGTGGCTGCCATCAATTCTAGCTTATACCATGAAGATTCTGATTAAGGAATCTAAGAGAAGCTCATTCAATCTTATATAGAACGGAGGTGTTTGTCAGGCACACGTTCATGGGTTGAGGAAGGTGATGAGTGTCATGGATCATCACCTTCTTCATAATTAAGCGCGAATGAACATCTTAGATAGAAACACACACGTTTGAATGGAGGAATAGAAACACTTGCATTAATTCATCGAGACGCTGGAGAGCTCCTCACCCCAACAATGGAGTTTAGAGACTCATGCCGTCAAAGTGTACAAAATTCAGATCTGAAAATGTCATGAGGTACAAGGTAATCCTCTAAAAGTTGTTTAAATAGTAAACTAGTAACCTAGGTTTACAGAAATTAAGTGAACTAAGATAATTGGTGCATAAATCCACTTCTGGGGCCCACTTGGTGTGTACTGGGGCTGAGACTAAAGCTTCTCACGTGCTTGGGCTGTTTCTGGAGTTGAACGCCAGGTTGTGACGTGTTTTGGGCGTTGAACTCCAACTTGTAACCTGTTTCTGGCGCTGAATGCCAGTTTACGTCATCTATCTTCGCGCAAAGTATGGACTATTATATATTGCTGGAAAGCCCTGGATGTCTACTTTCCAACGCCGTTCAGGGCATGCCAATTGGACTTCTATAGCTCTAGAAAATCAATTTCGAGTGCAGGGAGGTCAGAATCCAATAGCATCAGCAGTCCTTTTTCAGCCTAAACCAGATTTTTGCTCAGCTCCCTCAATTTCAGCCAGAAATTACTTGAAATCACAGAAAAATACACAAACTCATAGTAAAGTCCAGAAATATGATTTTTGCTTAAAAAACTAATAAAATTCTATTAAAAACTAATTAAAACATACTAAAATCTACATGAAATTACCCCCAAAAAGCGTATAAAATATTGCCTAGAGTGGATGCTCCTCCCTCATAATAGAATATATCTAATATGGTCCTTTTTCAGAGTGGGTGCAATTAGACATCTTCTACTATAGGCTTACAGAAAAAGCTCAGATTTCTCTAGATTACTCAGCTAGTGGATTTATACATATGAGAAAAACAATTGAAGAAGCTCAAGAGCTTATTGATACAGTTGCCAGAAACCAGCATCTGTACCTAAGCAGTGAATCTTCCATGAAAGAAGAAGCTAAAACAGTAACTGCTGAACTCAGTCCTGTAGATCAGGCTAATGAGTTCAATCAGCAATTAGATTTTCTAACTCAGCAGCTAGCCGAATTCAAGGAAATACTACAGGAAACAAGAATGGCTAACAGGAATATGGAAGTACAGTTAAAGCAAACAGAAAAGCAACTGTCAAAACAAATAATAGAAGAATGCCAAGCAGTTCAATTAAGAAGTGGGAAAACATTAAATATCTCACTTCAAAGCAGCAAGAAGCCAAGAAAGGAACAAATGGCTACTCAAAATCCCTCTGAGGACAATCAGAGCCCAGAGAGGAATAAGGATGGCGCTGAACACCCAGACCATGCTCATTTCTGGCATTCAACGCCAGAAACAAGCATGAATCCGGTGTTGAACGCCCAAGGGAAGCACAGTTCTGGCGTTCAGACGCCAGTAACAGATAAGGAGTTGGAGTCTAACGCCACTCTAGCTTCCACCCCTGGCATTCAAACGCCAGTGGGGGATCAAAAACTCCGCCAAGCGGAACAGGATAAGCAATTTGCCCGCTTTGCAGACTATCTCAGGACTCTTGAAATAAAGATTCCGTTTGCAGAAGCACTTGAGCAAATACCCTCTTATGCTAAGTTCATGAAAGAGATCTTAAGTCATAAGAAGGATTGGAGGGAAACTGAAACAGTTTACCTCACTGAAGAATGCAGTGCAGTCATTCTGAAAAGCTTACCTGAGAAGCTTAAAGATCCCGGGAGCTTCATGATACCATGCATATTAGAGGGTAATTACACCAAGCAAGCTCTATGTGACCTTGGGGCAAGTACCAACCTAATACCTGCATCTATTATCACAAAGCTTGGTTTGACTGAAGAAGTCAAACCAACCCGGATATGTCTTCAACTTGCTGATGGCTCCATTAAATACCCATTGGGCGTGATTGAAGACATGATTGTCAAGGTTGGGCCATTTGCCTTTCCTACTGACTTTGTGGTGCTGGAAATGGAGGAGCACAAGAGTGCAACTCTCATTTTAGGAAGACCTTTCCTAGCAACTGGTCGAACCCTCATTGACGTCCAAAAAGGGAAAGTAACCCTGAGAGTCAATGAGGAGGAGTTCAAGTTGAATGTTGTCAAAGCTATGAAACATCCAGACACCCCAAATGACTGCATGAGTGTTGATATCATTGACTTTCTGGTAAGAGAGGTCAATATGACTGAGAGTCTCGAATCAGAGCTAGAGGACATTTTTAAAGATGTTCAGCCTGATTTGGAGGAATCAAAGAGAATAATAGAATCTCTGAAAATCCCTCAGGAAGAGCAGAAACCTCCCAAACCCGAGCTCAAACCATTACCACCATCCCTGAAATATGCATTTCTGGGAGAAGGTGATACCTTTCCTGTAATCATAAGCTCTACCTTAGAGCCACAAGAAGAGGAATCACTAATCCAAGTGCTAAGGACACACAAGACAGCTCTTGGGTGGTCCATCAGTGATCTTAAGGGTATTAGCCCAGCCAGATGCATGCACAAAATCCTATTGGAGGGTGACGCCAAGCCAGTGGTCCAACCACAAAGGCGGCTGAATCCAGCCATGAAGGAAGTGGTACAGAAGGAGGTCACTAAATTACTAGAGGCTGGGATTATTTATCCTATTTCTGACAGCCCCTAGGTAAGCCCTGTCCAAGTCGTCCCTAAGAAGGGAGGCATGACAGTGGTTCATAATGAAAAAAATGAACTGGTTCCTACAAGAACAGTTACAGGGTGGCGTTTGTGTATTGATTATAGAAGGCTCAATACAGCAGATGCTAGAAAGACTAGCAGGTCATGAATACTAGCAGGTCATGAATACTACTGCTTCCTGGATCGATATTCAGGTTATAATCAAATTGCAGTAGATCCCCAGGATCAAGAGAAAACGGCATTCACATGTTCATCTGGAGTATTTGCATACAGAAGGATGCCATTTGGCCTGTGCAATACACCTGCAACCTTTCAGAGGTGCATGCTCTCAATTTTCTCTGATATGGTGAAAAAATTTCTGGAAGTTTTCATAGATGACTTTTCAGTATTTGGAGACTCATTCAGCTCCTGTCTTGACCATCTAACACTTGTTCTAAAGAGATGCCAAGAGACTAACCTGGTTTTAAACTGGGAGAAGTGTCACTTTATGGTGACTGAAGGAATTGTCTTTGGGCACAAAATTTCGAACAAGGGAATAGAGGTGGATCAAGCTAAGGTAGAGGTAATTGAAAAATTACCACCACCTGCCAATGTTAAGGCAATCAGAAGCTTTCTGGGGCATGCAGAATTCTATAGGAGGTTTATAAAGGATTTTTCAAAAATCGCCAAACCTCTGAGCAACCTGCTAGCTGCTGACACGCCATTTATCTTTGTTAAAGAGTGTCTGCAGGCATTTGAGACTCTGAAAGCTAAATTGGTCACAGCACCAATCATCTCTGCACCAGACTGGACATTACCATTTAAATTGATGTGTGATGCCAGTGACCATGCCATTGGTGCAGTATTGGGACAGAGGCATGACAAGCTTCTGCACGTCATTTACTATGCCAGTCAGATATAGAAATAAGAGACAGAAAAGGAACAGAGAATCAAGTAGCAGATCACCTGTCCCGAATAGAACCAGTAGAAGGGGCGTACCTCCCTCTCACTAAGATCTTTGAAACTTTTCCGGATGAGCAACTCTTTGCCATCCAAGAAGTGGCATGGTTTGCATTTGCCATCCAGGAAGTGCCATGGTTTGCAGATATTGCAAACTATAAGGCAGTGAGGTTCATACCCAAAGAATACAGTAGGCAGCAATTAAAGAAATTGATCACAGATGCAAAGTACTATCTTTGGGATGAACCATATCTCTTCAAGAGATGTGTAGACGGAGTAATCCGTAGATGTGTGCCTAAAGAAGAAGCACAGAGAATCCTATGGCATTGCCATGGATCACAATATGGAGGACATTTTGGAAGTGAGCGAACAGCCACAAGAGTCCTCCAACGTGGCTTCTACTGGCCTACTCTCTATAAAGATTCCCGAGCGTTTGTGCTTAATTGTGATAGTTGCCAAAGATCTGGCAATCTACCTCACAGTTATGCCATGCCTCAACGAGGGATCTTGGAGATTGAGTTGTTTAATGTATGGGGCATTGACTTCATGGGACCTTTCCCACCATCATACTCAAACACTTATATTCTGGTGGTAGTGGATTATGTATCCAACTGGGTGGAAGCTATTGTAACACCTACTAATGACACTAAAACAGTGTTAAAATTCCTCCAAAAACACATCTTCAGCAGATTTGGTACCCCTAGAGTATTAATCAGTGATGGGGGCACTCATTTCTGCAATAAACAGCTTTACTTTGCTTTAGTTCGTTATGGAGTTAGCCACAGGGTAGCCACTCCATATCATCCACAGACAAATGGGCAAGTTGAAGTCTCTAATAGAGAACTTAAAAGAATCCTGGAACGGACTGTAATTAACCGTAGAAGGGATTGGGCAAGAAGCTTGGATGATGCTCTGTGGACATACAGAACATCATTCAAGACCCCCATAGGGACCTCTCCATACCAGCTTGTGTATGGAAAGGCATGTCACTTGCCAGTGGAACTGGAACATAAGGCCTACTGGGCAACCAGATTCCTGAACCTTGATGCCAAGTTAGCTGGAGAAAAACGATTGCTTCAGTTAAATGAGCTAGAGGAATTTAGACTCAATGCTTTCGAGAATGCAAAAATATACAAAGAGAAAGCAAAAAGATGGCATGATAAAAAATTGTCATCCAGAGTCTTTGAGCCAGGGCAGAAAGTTCTGCTATTCAATTCTAGGCTCAAATTATTCCACGGGAAATTGAAGTCCCGGTGGAGAGGTCCATATGTGATTACAAGTGTATCACCATATGGATACGTAGAGCTTCAGGATAATAACTCTAACAAAAAGTTCATTATTAATGGACAGAGAGTTAAACATTATCTTGAAGGTAATTTTGAGCAAGAATGCTCAAAATTGAGACTTAATTAGAGCTCAGTAATAGTTCAGCTAAGGACAATAAAGAAGCGCTTGCTGGGAGGCAACCCAGCCATTCACAAAATTTAATTCTATTTGTTTTTGCTAATTAATTTTTACAGGTATATGTCAAAGTATCTTCAAAAGGGTAAAATAGAAATTGATTGAATTCACAGAGTTACAAGGGAATTTAGAAGCTCACTGGCGTGAAAAAGCCAGTAAGAAACGTTTTGGGCGTTGAACGCCCAAAAGAAGCATCCACTGGGCGTTCAACGCCAGTAAGGATAGCCATCTGGGCGTTGAACGCCAGAAAGGAGCATCTTCTGGGCGTTGAACGCCAGAAAGAAGCAACAGCTGGGCGTTGAACGCCCAGGAGAAGCAGCAATTGGGCGTTAAACGCCCAAAACATGCAGCAGTTGGGCGTTTAACGCCAGAATGGTGGGGAGGAGGTAAAATTCGTTTTTCTTAACAAATTTTCTAATTTTTATGTTTCAATTCATGATTTCTTGCATAAACATGTTTCAAAATATCATCCTTCAATTCCAAAAATTTTTAATCCTAATTTCTAAAAACCCTAATTTCTAAAATCCCTTTTTCAAAAATATCAAATGTATCTTAATTCATAAACACAAATCTTTTTCTAATCCAAATCTTTTTCAAATCTCTTTCAACTCATCATATCTTTTGGATTTCAAAATTGCCTCTCCCTCTATTCCTCTCCTTTCCTTTCTTTTGCTTGAGGACAAGCACACCTCTAAGGGAACAGGAAGAGCAAGGATGTGAACTTAAGGGAGCTAAAGCGTCAAAAATTAATTCTTGAAGGCACCCCACAGACTAGAGGAACATCCACTTCCCAAAATACAGGTTGTTAAGTTCTAATTTTAAGCTTTAACTCTGTGATAGTATTATTATAGAAATTTACCTTAGAAGTTATATAGGAGTAGTAGTAATTAGCATGTCTATTTTGGTTTTATTTCCAATTAAGTTATAATTTATTTTTTTCTCATCATCATCAAACATGAATAAAATAGTAGATTTTTAGAATAAAGAGGCAATTTAATTTTTTTGAGTTCTTAATAAGGAAAATTCTAATTATTTATATGTGGTGGCAATACTTTTTGTCTTCTGAATGAATGCTTGAACATTGCATATTTTTGATATTGAATTTTATGAATGTTAAAATTGTTGGCTCCTGAAAGAATGATGAACAAAGAAAAATGTTATTGATGATCTGAAAAATCATCAAATTGATTCTTGAAGCAAGAAAAAGAGATAGCCCTTAAAACCAAAAGGCAAGGGTAAAAAGGATCCAAGGCTTTGAGCATTAATGGATAGGAGGGCCCAAGGAAATAAATCCAGGCCTAAGCGGCTAAATCATGCTGTCCCTAACCATGTGCTTGTGGCATGCAGGTCCAAGTAAAAAGCTTGAGACTGAGTGGTTAAAGTCGTGATCCAAAGCAAAAAGAGTGTGCTTAAGAGCTCTGGACACCTCTAACTGGGGACTTTAGCC
>NC_029781.3:61541990-61544853 GCF_000817695.3 Arachis duranensis
ACTGTGTTCAAGAATCAACATACTACACTAGGAGAATCAATAATACTATCTGAATTCTGAGTTCCTATGGATGCCAATCATTCTGAATTTCAAAGGATAAAGTGGGATGCCAAAACTGTTCAGAAACAAAAAGCTACTAACCCCACTCATCTAAATTAGAATCTGAGCTTCACTTAAAACTCGGAGATTTTATTGCTTCTTGATTTCTTTTTATCCTCTTTTGTTCATCTAGTTGCTTGGGGATAAGCAACAGTTTAAGTTTGGTGTTGTGATGAGCGGATATTTTATACGCTTTTTGGGGGTAATTTCATGTAGATTTTAGCATGTTTTAATTAGTTTTTAGTAGAATATTATTAGTTTTAGGCAAAAATCATATTTCTGGCTGAAATTGAGGGAGCTGAGCAAAAATCTGAGTTAGGCTGAAAAAGGACTGCTGATGCTGTTGGATCCTGACCTCCCTGCACTCGGAATGGATTTTTTGGAGCTACAAGAGTCCAATTAACGCGCTCTCAATTGGGTTGGAAAGTAGACATCCAGGGCTTTCCAACAATATATAATAGTTTATACTTTGCGTGAAGACAGACGACGTAAACTGGCGTTCAACGCCAGTTTCATGCTGCTGTCTGGCGTCCAGCGCCAGAAACAGGTTACAAGTTGGAGTTCAGCACCCAAAACACGTTACAACCTGGCATTCAACTCTAAAAACAGCCCAAGCACGTGAGAGACTTAAGTCTCAGCCCCAGCACACACCAAGTGGGCCCCAGAAGTGGATTTCTGCACCAATTATCTTAGTTTACTCATATTCTGTAAACCTAGGTTACTAGTTTACTATTTAAACAACCTTTAGAGGATTACTTTGTACCTCATGACATTTTTAGATCTGAATTTGATACACTTTGACGGCATGAGTCTCTAAATTCCATTGTTGGGGGTGAGGAGCTCTGCAGCGTCTCAATGAATTAATGCAATTGTTTCTATTTCATTCAAACGTGTGTGTGTTCCTATCTAAGATATTCATTCGCGCTTAATTGTGAAGGAGGTGATGATCCATGACACTCATCACCTTCCTCAATCTATGAACGTGTGCCTGACAAACACCTCTGTTCTGCATCAGATTGAATGAGCATCTCTTAGCTTCCCTAATCAGAATCTTCGTGGTATAAGCTAGAACTGATGGCGGCCATTCTTGAGGATCCGGAAAGTCTAAACCTTGTCTGTGGTATTCCGAGTAGGATTCAAGGATTGAATGGCTGTGACGAGCTTCAAACTCGCGATTGCTGGGCGTGATGACAAACGCAAAAGGATCAATGGATCCTATACCAACATGATCGAGAACCAACAACTGATTAGCCGTGCTGTGACAGAGCATCTGGATCGTTTTCACTGAGAGGATGGGAAGTAGCCACTGACAATGGTGACACCCTACATACAGCTTGCCATGGATGGAACTTTACAAACAATTGAGTTGAATATTACATTGCAGAAATTTAGAGGACAAAGCATCTCCAAAACTCCAACATATTCTTCATTAATAAAGTAACAATTCCTTATTCCAAACACTTTTACTTCTTACAATTAAATCCAAATAATCTTATTGGCATCCTGACTAAGATTAATAAAATAAACATAGTTTGCTTCAAACCAATAATCTCCGTGGGATCAACCCTTACTCACGTAAGGTATTTTTCTCCTTTTGGGTTCTCTTCTGTATTGCTTGGGAGAATACTGGGAGGAGTTTCAATGATTTTCTTACTCAGCTGGCCCACTTGTGCCTCCAAATTTCTGATGGAGGATCTTGTTTCACTCATGAAAGTGAAAGTGGCCTTTGACAGATCAGAGACTACATTGGCTAAATTAGAAGTGTTTTGTTCAGAATTCTCTGTCTGTTGCTGAGAAGATGATGGAAAAGGCTTGCTATTGCTCAGCCTATTGCGTCCACCATTGTTAAAGCCTTGTTGAGGCTTTTGTTGATCCTTCCATGAGAAATTTGGATGATTTCTCCATGATGAATTATAGGTGTTTCCATAAGGTTCACCCATGTAATTTACCTCTGCTATTGCAGGGTTCTCAGGATCATAAGCTTCTTCAGAAGCTGCCTCTTTAGTACTTTTGGATGCATTTTGCCATCCATTCAAACTTTGAGAGATCCTGTTGACTTGCTGAGTCAACACTTTGTTCTGAGCCAATATGGCATTCAGAGCATCAATTTCAAGAACTCCCTTCCTCTGAGGTGTCCCATTATTCACGGAATTCCTCTCAGAAGTGTACATGAATTGGTTATTTGCAACCATGTCAATGAGTTCTTGAGCTTCTGTAGGTGTTTTCTTTACGTGAATGGATCCCCTACAGAATGGTCCAATGACATTTTCGAAAACTCAGATAAACCATAATAGAATATATCTAATATGGTGCATTCTGAAAACATGTCAGATGGACACCTTTTGGTCAGCTGCTTGTATCTTTCCCAAGCTTCATAGAGGGATTCACCATCTTTTTGTTTGAAGGTCTGAACATCCACTCTAAGCTTGCTCAGCTTTTGGGGAGGAAAGAATTTATCCAAGAAAGCAGTGACCAGCTTCTCCCAAGAGTCCAGGCTATCTTTAGGTTGTGAGTCCAACCAGATTCTAGCTCTGTCTTTTACAGCAAAAGGGAAAAGCATGAGCCTATAGACTTGAGGATCTACTCCATTCGTCTTTATAGTCTCACAGATCTGCAAGAACTCAGTTAAGAACTGATAAGGATCTTCAGATGGAAGTCCATAGAACTTGCAATTTTGTTGCATTAAGGCAACTAATTGAGGCTTAAGCTAAAAATTATTGGCTCCAATGGCAGGAATGGAGATGCTTCTTCCATCAAACTTGGA
>NC_029781.3:61544998-61545328 GCF_000817695.3 Arachis duranensis
TTGTTGTAATTTAGCTTCTCTTAGTTTTCTCTTCAGAGTCCTTTCAGGTTCAGGATCAATTTCAACAAGAGTGCCTTTTTCTTTGTTCCTACTCATATGAAAGAGAAGAAAACAAGAAAAGAAGAGGAATCCTCTATGTCACAGTATAGAGATTCCTTTATGTTAGTAGAAGAAGAAAGGAGATAATGGAAGGAGAGGGATGAATAGTCTGTATAAAGAGTAAGGATAGGGGAAGTGATAAGAGATGAAGAGAAGTGTTAGTAAATAAATAAATAAATAGAAGAAGATGAGAGAGGGATTTTCGAAAATATTTTTGAAAAGGAGTTAGTA
>NC_029781.3:61545426-61563605 GCF_000817695.3 Arachis duranensis
AAAAAGAATTTTTGAAAAAGGGGTGAGATATTTTCGAAAATTAGAGAGGAAAGAGTAGTTAGGTGGTTTTGAAAAAGATAAAAAACAAACAAAAAGTCAAATAGTTAGTTGAAAAAGATATTAAAGTCAAATTTGAAAAGATAAGAAGATAAGAAGTTAGATAAGATATTTTGAAATCATGTTTTTTTGAAAAAGATAAAATTTTGAAAAAGATATGATAAGAGATAAGATAAAAAGATATGATAAAAATATATGATAAAAAGATAAGGTTTTTAAGAAAAAGATATTTTGAAAAAGATCTAATTTTCAAAATTAAAATTGATTACTTGACTAACAAGAAACTAAAAGATAAGATTCTAGAATTTAAAGATTGAACCTTTCTTAACAAGAAAGTAACAAACTTCAACTTTTTTAATCAATCACATTAATTGTTAGTAAAATTTCAATTTTTTTTAAAGATAAGAAAAAGATTTTGAAAATAAATTTTTTAAAATTTTGAAAATTACAACAAAATGAAAAAGATGTGATTTTTGAAAAAGATTTTGAAAAGATAAGATTTTTAAAATTGAAAATTTGACTTGATTTATAAGAAACAACTAATTTTTTAAAAATTTTTGACCAAGTCAACCCAAAATTTCGAAAATTTGGAGGGAAATAAGGAAAAGATATTTTTTTAATTTTTTAATTTTTTAATGAGGAGAGAGAAAAACATAAACATGACCCAAAACATAAAAATTTTGGATCAAAACACAAGATGCATGCAAGAACACTATGAATGTCAAGATGAACACCAAGAACACTTTGAAGATCATGATGAACATCAAGAACATATTTTTAAAAAATTTTTAATGCAAAGAAAACATGCAAGACACCAAACTTAGAAATCTTTAATGCATGGATTCTAACAAACGAAAAATGCATATGAAAAACAACGAAAGATGCAAAACAAGAAAACATCAAGATCAAACAAGAAGACTTACCAAGAACAACTTGAAGATCATGAAGAATACCATGAATGCATGAATTTTCGAAAAATGCATAATAATTCTTTTTTAAAACATGCAATTGATACCAAACTTAAAAGTTGACTCAAGACTCAAACAAGAAACACAAAATATTTTTGGTTTTTATGATTTTATGATTTTTTTGGATTTTTATTAAAATTTTTTTCGAAAATATTTTTGGAAAAACGAAAAAGAAAAGAAAATTTTGAAAAAGATTTTTGAAATAAAGAAAAAATTTGTGAAAGATTTTTGGAAAGAAAAAAATAAAAAGAAAATTACCTAATTTAAGCAACAAGATGAACCTTCAGTTGTCCATACTCGAACAATTCCCGGCAACGGCGCCAAAAACTTGGTGGACGAAATTGTGATCAACAATAATGGCTCTTTGGCATGTGCATAAAAACATTAACTCAGCACTTTCTTTCCACAATCTCGTTCAACTAACCAGCAAGTGTACTGGGTCGTCCAAGTAATAAACCTTACGTGAGTAAGGGTCGATCCCACAGAGATTGTTGGTATGAAGCAAGCTATGGTCGCCTTGTAAATCTCAGTTAGGCAGATTAAATGGTTATGGATTTCGAAAATTAATAATAAACAGAAAATAAAATAAGATAGAAATACTTATGTAAATTAATGGTGGGGATTTCAGATAGGCGTGAGGAGATGCTAAAATCCACTACAAGAAAAACACCCATTCAGGTATACTTGAAAAGTGTAGCCAAAAGTGAAAAAAATGATGCCTTAGGCTACGGCTACGCTTTTCAGGGTGATTCCTATTCGGCCGTTGCCTATTCTCAAAGGCTACGCTTTTCTGCACCAAGGGCTACGCTTTTGGCGTTTAGGAATAGGCTACGCTTTTCAAGTGATGCTCTCCGTGACCAAAGGCTACGCTTTTCAGCTTTCGTTCTTCCAGAATAGGCAACGCTTTTTTAACGCTACTGCATCACTTGTAAAGCGTAGCCACAGTTGATACTATAGCTACTTTTTATAAGCGTAGCCTTAGGTCCCTTTTTTTTTTCGTATACTATAGCTACTGTATATAAGCGTAGCCTTAGGTCCCTCATTGTTTTTTTTTTCGTTTACTATAGCTACTTTTTATAAGCGTAGCCTTAGGTCCCTCTTTTTTTTCTGTATATATATATATATATATATATTTCAATAATTATTACCCCCAACTTTATTATTCATTTGGAACCAAGAATCCTGCACTTCTGTTATAAGATTTTGATGTTAGAGAATAAATACAACAGGAAAACTGTGGGCTGCTATATAGTACTGGGATATCATATATATAGTACTACTATCTTTTAATAATTATTATTATCAAATAATGGTTGGCATATACTTGAATTGTTACAAATTTGTTGGTGGGACAGTATTATTCAGTCTGAACTAATTAAATTTCTGCCTACTAGCAGTGTGATTCTCTGAGCATTTTAATTACATGAAATGAAGAACATGGATGAGTCTATATTATGACGTAGTACCAATATATATTGATGACTTTGTTGTTTAGTGAATAATCATCTTTGGAAACTCTTAGCACCATTAAATTGATTTAGTTATATGTGTTATATCAGTTGCATCCTATGCAGAACTGTACCAAATTTATAACTGTTTCCAGATTGAAGGCTTAAAGAATCAGGTCCCCAACTCAAGAAACAAAACAGAACCCCACTTCCAAACCATAGATTCAGTATGGTCTAAAAAGCTATTCTGCCATTCACCAGAAGCTATGCAAATAACTTTCAGATAAAAAATAATAGTAGATCAATGAGATAAAAAAGTAGCTAGCCAAGTAAAAAGGCATATAGACATCACATAATGCTAAAACACTTAATAAATTTTCTTTTAATAACAATCATTCAGATCCAATTAGTAGAGATGCTTCACATTAATAACTAAATACCATATTGCTCTTTCAACAGTCAAATAGTTTCACATGAAAATTTGACATATATAGTCTTTTACCTGGATTAGAGGATGACTCCAATAATAGATCAATTTTATGAAACCACTTTCTGGTACTTGTGGGGGTCGATTCTTCACCATATCTTCAATAGTATCATAGGGAACGAAGTGCTTTTGCTTAATCCTTCCTTTGAACCGCTTCCAAGCATCTCGAATCGCTTGCATTACCCACTTTTCTCCACTGTCTGGGAGGAGAAACTTGGTCTGCATGATTATAGATAATTGTTATATGCTCTTGTGCTGAATAAAAAAACTGAAATCAATAATTAGCAAGTGTCTTACATTAACATAGTCCCACATGAACTTCTTAGCTTTAGGAGGAACAGCATGCCAACTAGTGTACAAAAGACTAACGAATCTTTTATTTCTACCAATAGTTCCAACAAAACTAGTTAAATTAGAAACACTTTGGTCGGTTGGTCCTACGGGCTGTCCAAGATCAAAAGTGACTTCTTCCCGCTGTTCCATAGTCCTTGCATAAATCTCCTTGCAAGTTGTTTTTCCACGGGTTTTCTTCTTCTTTGGCTCTCCTACTGGAAGTGAATAAAAAGTTAGCATACAGCATACCCATAATCAAAATCTAAAGATTTTAAGTGCCAACTAGGTACGGTAACATTAATTATATTTCCCTTCCTAAAAATGGGTAACTAAGAATACAGCAGGAGTATAAAACTCCCCCAACTTTATTATTCATTTGGAACCAAGAATCCTGCACTTCTGTTATAAGATTTTGATGTTAGAGAATAAATACAACAGGAAAACTGTGGGCTGCTATATAGTACTGGGATATCATATATATAGTACTACTATCTTTTAATAATTATTATTATCAAATAATGGTTGGCATATACTTGAATTGTTACAAATTTGTTGGTGGGACAGTATTATTCAGTCTGAACTAATTAAATTTCTGCCTACTAGCAGTGTGATTCTCTGAGCATTTTAATTACATGAAATAAAGAACATGGATGAGTCTATATTATGACGTAGTACCAATATATATTGATGACTTTGTTGTTTAGTGAATAATCATCTTTGGAAACTCTTAGCACCATTAAATTGATTTAGTTATATGTGTTATATCAGTTGCATCCTATGCAGAACTGTACCAAATTTATAACTGTTTCCAGATTGAAGGCTTAAAGAATCAGGTCCCCAACTCAAGAAACAAAACAGAACCCCACTTCCAAACCATAGATTCAGTATGGTCTAAAAAGCTATTCTGCCATTCACCAGAAGCTATGCAAATAACTTTCAGATAAAAAATAATAGTAGATCAATGAGATAAAAAAGTAGCTAGCCAAGTAAAAAGGCATATAGACATCACATAATGCTAAAACACTTAATAAATTTTCTTTTAATAACAATCATTCAGATCCAATTAGTAGAGATGCTTCACATTAATAACTAAATACCATATTGCTCTTTCAACAGTCAAATAGTTTCACATGAAAATTCGACATATATAGTCTTTTACCTGGATTAGAGGATGACTCCAATAATAGATCAATTTTATGAAACCACTTTCTGGTACTTGTGGGGGTCGATTCTTCACCATATCTTCAATAGTATCATAGGGAACGAAGTGCTTTTGCTTAATCCTTCCTTTGAACCGCTTCCAAGCATCTCGAATCGCTTGCATTACCCACTTTTCTCCACTGTCTGGGAGGAGAAACTTGGTCTGCTTGCAAGTTGTTTTTCCACGGGTTTTCTTCTTCTTTGGCTCTCCTAGTTTCATTAATTGGTCAACATCAGATTATGCTTAATTAACTCGAGCTCAATAAGCATATAAAGCAAACAAGTACATAAATATAAAAATTATAAAAATTATAAATATGACCTATGTAGTTGATACCACGAAGTGGACAAGTTTTAGCTATTCTAGAGATCGATCAAAGCACACAACTTTTAAGTTCATTCGACATCATGGACTTCACTGAATTACGCATTGCAAAACTACATCAATTGCATCCATCAAGGCACACAAAAATTCAGTTGACTTAACCACTTCAACAAATTCACTAAACTACCATAGCAAAACCACAACAATTGGATCAATCAAATAACAGACAAGCTTCTATTCAAATAACGCTAACTCCACCAGCCCTCAATACTTGGACCATTAGATCAATTAGATCAATAATAGCACACAAACTTCGAATCAACTAACACTATATTTACCAGCTTCAAACAACTAGATCTACCAGTCCAGTTTTTCTATAACAATTTTAAAAAAAATAAATATTTATCATCAATAGAAACAGAGCAAAACAGTACCTTCTTCATCATCAATGTCCTCCATCACATCTTGATAATAGTCTTTATCAAGTGCCATGCTTTCTTCCCCGTCCTCACTTAGTTCAGTGCTTGGTCCTTCAATTTCCACATCTATCCCATTTTCCTTTAAGAAGTCGTCAATTGTTGTAGCCTTTACTCCTGGCATCCTCTTACCCTTTGTTGATATTCCTTGCTCCAACATTGCACTTCTATTTTGTGGGGTAGTTTCAGGAGAAGGCAAAGTTGTGTCATCTTGCCCTGTTTGAGTGTCTTCATCTGTGAGTTGAATATTCTACTGCTGCCCTATGTTGATTCTGAGTTGAGTAGAACTTGGATAACTCTGCTCTTGGCTTAGACTTGTTGACACGTCCTTGTTCATTTTACGAATTGCTTCGAGCTTCCTTGTAAGTTCATCTGCCTCCAAGTTTGTAGGCTTAGACTTCTTCAAGCCTTGTGTTGATTTTCCACCCTGCACTCCATTCTTGACTTTTTCAGCAGTAGGCATAGTCAATAGCTCCTTTCTCTTTTTATTTTCTGGCTGTTGCGGTGGAATGTTTGGCTGTACCTCCAAAGTGTTAGGCGTGGAGTTAGTTCTTTTGCTAATAGAGTCGAATGTGCTTTGCAGATGACTAAAATCCAGCTTCTTTGACGTGGATTTCTTCTGTCCTTTGGTTGCACGCATCTCCAATTGACTTTCTGGTTCATCCACCCTTCGCTCTGATTTCTCCTTGTCATTAGCAGCTGCAGCTTCCATTTCATATTTCTTGCGTTCAGTTACAATCCTTTGTCTCTTAGCCTCGAATTGTCTAAGCAAATTCTTACTTGATGTAGCTTTAAGATCAATAAATTCCTTATTCCTACACAAATAAATTAGTTAAGTAAAGTCAATATACACATCAAAATCAAGATAAGAAAAATGTAAGAGACTGACAAATTAACAAAAAATAAGTATTACTTACAAATAAAACCGTGAAGCAGAAAACTTAAGTAT
Organism: Arachis duranensis; assembly: GCF_000817695.3. NCBI lineage: Eukaryota > Viridiplantae > Streptophyta > Magnoliopsida > Fabales > Fabaceae > Arachis > Arachis duranensis. The sequence goes on from NC_029781.3 coordinate 61,551,670, forward strand.
ACATATGTACATATTAAGCAAATAAATTGCTTAGGATGACCAATCAGAATCAGAATCTCCAATGAAGTCTGCCTCATATTCTTGGGCAGAAGTCACTTGGGGAACCGTTTCAATAACCGTGGGTCGTAAATCAGTCCTCTCCAGAATAAGTTCACCGTCATCAGCTGGTATGGCAGGGCTCGTTATACGCTCGTGTTGTTCACTATAGTGTGCTTGACGGGCCTCAGACTCAGATTCGTCACCTGTTTTAAATAAGTCTCTTGGGACAGTTTCCATAACATAATGTTTGTTATGTTCATATGGATCTTGCACATAAAAACACTGATGTGCTTGAGATGCTAGTATAAAAGGTTCATCCTGGAAGCATTTCTTATGGAAGTGAACAAATGTAAGACCATACTTATCTCTCCCAGCATCGTACCACTCACACCGAAATAAGACAACCTTAAAACGCCCAAAATAGTCTAACTCTACTATCTCAAACAGCCTGCCATAGTAAGATACATTGTCTTGGATTGGACTTTGATCCTTAGCACTTGCAAAGCTTGAAGTTAAAGCAGTTAATGTGATACCACTATTTTGTGTTTTTCTCCTTGCCTCACGTTCCACCGTGTGAAACCTGTATCCGTTAATTATATATCCAGAAAATCTTCTTGCAACAGAGCTTGGACCTCGAGATAATTCTTTTAGCCAGAAAGGCACATTTGGATCCCTCGCACGAGTTTCAAACCACTGCGCGAACGTTTTGTTGTGAACTTTTGCTTTTCTCCATTTCGTTCCTCGCTGATTGTTAACCTCTTCCTCATGCTCTCTATAATTAATAATAGTTAGGTTTGATCTAAAAAATATGGGTGAACTTGATCGGAATAAAAAAAAGTTTAATTAAGTTACCTAACATAATCTGCCACTTCTTCACAATTGTGTAATACATACACATGGGCTTGAGAAATTGATCTGTCATCTAGATTAATTGTTTCTCCATTTCCCACGCCTAACGAACGACCTTTGTTAGAAAACAACTTTGATGGCACAACTTCGTCTTCGTTAGGATCATCATCATTCCGAGGCCGCTTATTAAGTCTTGTTTGCACACCTCCATGCAAGTATCTTGAGCAAAAAGTTAAGCACTCCTCAGCCAGATATGCCTCTGCAATAGAACCTTCAGGCCGACTTCTGTTGCGAACATATGACTTTAATGTACACATGTACCTTTCCGGAGGATACATCCAACGAAACTGCACCGGACCTCCCAATCTCACCTCATTTGCTAAATGAATGGGAAGATGAACCATTATGTCAAAAAAACTCGGGGGAAAGATCCTCTCAAGCTGGCATAATGTTTCCACAATCTCTAACTCCAGTAAATCTATCTCTTCCAGTGTGATGAACTTTTTGCACAAGCGACGAAAAAAGGAACTTAGTCGAATCAACGGAATGGCCACATGATCAGGGAGGATGCTTTTAATCGGTATTGGTAGTAAATAGTGAAGCATAAAGTGAGCATCGTGGGTCTTATAACCAGAAACTTTTCTTTCTCCTAGATGTACACAGCGGGATATATTCGAAGCACTGCCATCAGGTAGCTTTGTTGTCTTCAAAACACCACAAAAAACTGACTTCTCTGCAGCAGTCATAGAAAAGCATGCCTTTGCCAACTTTGTTCTCTTGCCATTATTCACCTCCTTTGGTTGAAGATTTTTCCAGATACCCAAATCTTTTAAGTCATATCGAGCATTCAAATGGTCCTTTGTCTTGCCTGGGATTTCCAAGAGAGTTCCAATTACACTGTCAAGTATATTCCTCTCTATGTGCATGACATCTAAGTTGTGACGCAATGGGTTCTTGTGCCAGTAAGGCAATTCAAAGAAAATTGATCTTTTTTTCCAATTCCATGGGAAACTATTTGATGTACTTTGCTTCTTTCCAAAGACATTCTCAGCATCTTGTAGCATCTCAAAAATTTCGGGTCCTTCTATAACAGGTGGAGGGGGTCTTAATTCCTGCTTCCCATTAAAAGACCTTGTATTGGTTCTCCACGGATGATCCATGGGTAAAAAGACACGATGGTCCATATAAACTGTCTTCCGACTGTGTTTTAGTTGTAAGCTACTGGTATTTTTGTTGCAACAAGGGCAAGCCAACTTTCCCTTTGTACTCCACCCAGACAACATAGCATAAGAAGGAAAATCGTTGATTGTCCACAAAAGAGCTGCCCGCATTTGAAAGATCTCATTCTTTGACGCATCATAGGTTTCGACCCCTTTTTCCCACAACAACTTCAAGTCTTCTATCAATGGTTGTAGATACACATCAATGCCTTTACCAGGTGATTGTGGCCCAGGAATAAGCAAAGAAAGCATACAATATTCGGGTTTCATGCACATCCACGGAGGCAAGTTGTATACCATCAGCATCACGGGCCACGTGCTCCATGAAATGTTCATGCTACGAAATGGGTTAAATCCATCACTTGACAAGCCTAGTCTAATATTGCGAGATTCTTTTGCAAATTCTTCATCGATTTCATCAAGATTCTTCCATGCCAAGCCATCAGCAGGATGCTTTAACGTCCCATCTTTTACGCGCTCCTCATCATGCCACCTCAGACTTGCTGCCGTCTTTGAGCACATAAATAATCTCTGAAGTCTTGGAATTATAGGAAAGTATCTCAGAGTCTTTGCAGGAATAGGACGACCTTTCTTGTCAGGTTGGATCTCGCTATTATCATTGGAATTTTCAGTATATCGAGAAGTTCCACACACACGACATTGTTTTTCATCCTTTAGTTCTTTTCTATACAGGAGGCAATCATTAGGACAAGCATCAATTTTTTTATAATCCAGACCTAAATCTCTTATCATAGACTTTGTCTTATGGAAAGATGAAGGTATGTTAAGCTCAGGCATTGCCTCTTTCAATAGCTCAAGAAGTGAAGTGAAGGAGGCATTGCTCCAACCGTGCAAACACTTTAACAAGTACAGACGGATGGTAAAAGATAACGTAGAAAATTTCTTGCAACCCGGGTATAACTCTTGACTGGCCCCATCTATTAAATTGTAAAACTTTTTAGCCTCTTCATTTTGACCTACGGTAACACCCTCAGCATGAGATACATCTCCAAATGCATCATTAAGCAGACCTTCGATGTCATCGCGTGCACCTTCTTCATCATCCGTGTCATCGTCAACCGCCATCGGAATTGCCCATTCGCCATGATTAATCCACGTTCTATATCCCTTAACAAATCCGTCGGCTACTAAATGGTCGAATACCACATCTCTTCTATACCAATTAATGTTACAACACCTCTTGCAAGGACATTGAATTTGTCGTCCGTCCGGTTCTCCCTCAGAGTATGCAAAGTCTAAAAAACTAATAACACCATTGATATACTCTTCGCTATACCTCGGTAGATCCATCCAATCCTTTGGCATATCACAAAACCTAATCGATAATTATTAAATTTTTTAGACGGAAAATTTATAAGGGGTCGCAAAGTGAAGATTAGAAGAATAGAGGAGGCAGGGTGTTATTCGCTACAAAGGGAATGGGCAATGAAAAGGACATTCAAAGACTTGTAACTAGGTTGGGAAATAGTTCCTAGTCTTAGAAGTAATTCTCTAGAAACCCATTGAGGTAAAACAAATGAAGAGAAACATAGAATTTATAGTACAAATATAATAAGTTAAATTGCAACTTCAAAACTAACAAATCAAAAGAATTAAAGTATGCATTGTACCTTGCCATGACACGATCAATGTTTTGACAAACTCTTCTTCGAAGACCTTAACCAAAAACTTTCGCCTTCAACCTTAACGACGAATAACTGTAAAAATTAAATTGATATAATCAAACAGATTTGGGACCCAACAGCAGCAGCAGCGATTAAATCATTCAACAGATAACGGCAATCTAATGGATTAAAAATACAAAATATTATTGTGTAAAACTATTTTATAAACAGCACGAAGGTGGTCTTTAATAATGAAAAGAGCTGTAATAATAGTAATTTTTAGGGAAACAGTTCTAATTAACTTTATGCAAGCTGATATGGTAAAATCTGTAACTTTATACCTTATAGAAACCTTTAAACTTGTATATATATATATATATATGAATCTATGTCAAAACAGATTCTTCAGGCCATAGGTAAAGTGTTTCTCCCTTTAGTTTTGCAAATACTATTAATATCCACAGAGAAAAGGGGTTGGGGGAGGAAAAATAAAGTCATAAAGTATTGTGGATTTCAGCTTAGCATGTCATGAGATATTCCTTGTGTACTAGGCCATAGTCCCACACTAAGCAAACATTTACTTCAACCCCATAACCTTAGAAAATGTAGAACATTAAGATATGACTACTGTTAAGGCTTTCAGAATTTTAGGATAACAATGTCCCTAAGGAAAAGACAGGCACTTCAATAATTAGAAATTAACTTCTATAACTCATTTGGGCACCATTTCCGAATCAAAATTTGAGATCTACAAGCATGTTACCTGATTAACAGCAGAAATGAAGATATTTGTTTCCCTCTGGATCCCACACAGCAACGTCCTTTGCTTGAGAAAACACAATGGGAATTGGATAGTAACTGCATTTGAATCAGAAAAGATCATTTCAATATCATAGGTGCAGTCTAAACAATCACTCTTAGCTCCATCAGCTAGTTTTTAATCCATACAAATTTAGCTTCATAAGAGGACAAGCTTCTGAATTCTACCTCAGTCGATTATCTACTTACTACGTGTAGTTTTCTACAAGACCAAGAGACTAAATTAGAGCGAAAAACACACAATTCTAAAATTGATATTCGATCCTCTAGGTCACACGTCCAATTAGAATAACAAAACCATAGATTCTGAAGTTTATGTTGTTGTAAAAGCCAAAGCCATGTTCTTTTGTTCCACTCAAGTATCTCGAGACTATTTTAACAGCTTTCCAAGGATTAAGCAAATGCTTATGCATGAATTGACTTCGAATGCAAATGGAGAAGGATATATGAGGCCTTGTAAAGGATAAATTTTTGAATGATTAAAAAAATTTTAGACAAATTTTAAAATGCAAAACAATAATTAAAAAAAAAATTGAATGATTAAATCTTATAAGTAGTTGATAGCACACCTTTTTTTACCATGTCCAAATAATACTCTTCTATAGAAGATTCAAGTAATTTCTTAAGATAGTATTTATTTTTAGATACTAAAACTAAAATTAGGAAATTAAAATTTAATATTATGTTTGATGGCCAGAAATTAAAACTAAAATTTTAGTTTCGACATACAAAATTTCAATACCTCAAAAAAATGAGAACACAAAGAACTAAAATTTCTAAAAACAGAAACTAAAAATTTGATATTTTTTTATTTAACTAAATATATTTTAATAAATATTCTTATTTCTTATTCATATTTATTTTGAACCAAATAAAATACCAAAACATAACTGAATTCTATATATTTTATATCAAATATAATAATATAATACATAGACTTAATTTAATCTCAATATATAATACACAGACTTAATTTAATATTAGACGCAGCCTTAAAGAAAACTCATTCATGTTCAGTAGAACTTTAGTGTTCTTATTTAAGTTCATATTTGTTGAAAACAGGAAGTTCATATTTGTTGAAAACAGGAAAAGTTCATTTGCTACACAGATGCGAAAATCTATTGGCAACTCAAATGGAGAAACAGTCAAATAGTAAAGTTGAATGTAAGTGTTTCCTAAAGTGAACTTTGTACATAATATGAGAATGTAATATACATATTGGCCTTAAATAATTTAAAAAATTATAATAATGAATTATACTTTGAATTATCTGAATGCACTGTGGCTCACTTAATGGATCACTATACATCAAAAGGAGGCTCAGAGCCTCAGACATTGAACTTCTATCCATAATTTGATTTGAATTGGGATCACATAGGAATACAATTAAACTCGCCACTTCTTTCATCAAATCTAGTAAGGAGGGCAAGGTGCAGAGTTGAGGGAGAGAAAATTTGATTTAACAATCTTGAATTTGTTGTAATTTGATTAAGATCTGAGTTGAAAATATTTTTGATTGAAGAGGATGGTGAATTATTTGCAGATTCAGCCATTTATAGATTAGAACCTTAAACTACTAATACTATGACATAGTTTTAATGAATCTTGCACAACAAAAAGTTATGAGCTGAGTGTTTGAACAAAACCAAAAAGTGAAAGAAGTAAAAAAGAAGAAAACTGAAAAATGATATTTTAATGAGAACTGAATTACAAAAGTATATTATTAAAAATGAAGTAAGACAACTCTATGTCAGTATATTATTAAAAGAAAGCCAATTACTGCACTAACAGTTTAAAAGAAAAAAAATAAAGGATCAAAGAGAAACATTTAATCAGGTACAAAAACTTAGAGTCATACTTATGGAAAGACACTGTCATCACTCTATCAGTAGTGTAAAAGGCCTCTTCAACGCCATCACCGTGGTGAACATCAATGTCAACATACAGCACACGCTGCACAAACAATATATTCAGAAAAGAAAAAGATTTATGGTGAATTTTACAAAACAAGTAAATACCATTAGTGCCTGATGGGAAGTCATTGCAACTTAGTGCATCAAGACTACGAACTAGATAATGAAAACATGGAAATAAGTGATGTTAAAACAGAAATGACAGAAATTATTGCAAAATCTAACCAAAAATTAGTTTAACCACAATGCCAAGCATGCTCTGACACCAAAGAGCAATCAAAATTAATCAAAAACTCATTGTCATAAGTATAGTATTCCCTCTATATCCATATACATTGAGTCACAGGTATACCAAAATCCAAAAGTGATAGAATTTCGGAATCCATAGAGTAGCAACAAGCAAGTATTAACACAAATAATACATTCCAAGAGTGTTCCAAAATATTGTTGAACAAATAAGTCTTTTTTTCTTCATATTTTCTTATTAATTCACAACAACCAAAACCAACACCCAATATAAAGAGAACTAAGTGGCTAATCAACTCTAATATTATTGAACACAAACTAACAATACATAATAAAACTCAGGATCAAGCTCTTCTAAAGTGAGGAAGTTAGTAAAATAAAAAAGTGATAGCCTAAGTAGTGAGACTCACACAGGATAGAAATTACAAATTTAACAATGATTAACCCCTTACTTTATCGCGTTACGAATCTCTAGATGATCTACAATTGGCACAACTGCACAAGAAAGAATCTAATGCAATACTAAAAATCTGATGAGGACACCATAAAACTAGCAACGAATCATAAAATTTCTTTAACAAAGTCCACAAACTCTTTGTATCACTTCTAATAAAAACAGGAATTGTTTTTATATTATTAATATTATTAATTTCTTATACTATGTTTTGTATTAATCAGATTTCTTTCTTTCAATTCAATTTACAATTCACCTCACCTTTCTTCTTCCTCTTCTACTTCTTCTCTACTCCTTGTCTTCTTTTCATTCTTTACATTCTTCACACCATTTCTGTTTCTGGCTAACCAAGAAACAATTCAAACTGCAACAACTCTGTTAGAAACAGGAAGCTGAAAACAGGAAGCTGAAAATAGAGAAACGAAAGCCAACTTATTCATTGAGAAATCACAGAAACAAAAGCTTACTAACGCTGCATTTGGATTCAGTCTCAGAAACAAAAATACACAGAAAATACACAAACTGTATATTAAATCACAGTTCACAAACCCTAAAATACCACACATCTTCATGAATAACAGCATGCATGTTACCAAATTACAGTTCACAGACCCATATTTCAGAGATTAAAAGCCCCAAATTAAAACCCCTAAAATAGGAACCCTAAGCCACTGATCAATTTCAGAAGCAAATAGAAATCAATACAAACCTATTCAATGATGTGAGCACAGCGAAGACGATGACGAGAAGCACGGAGATGACGATGGTGAGCGCGGCGCAGCGACGATGGTGAAGGGTGGCACAGCGACGATGGTGAGGGCCACACAGCGACGATCAGTGCAAGCGACGGCGAAGAGGAGATGACGACGGTCAATGTGTAGAGTAGTGCAGGTGACTCGTGAGTGGGAGGCAACGACTCTCAATGGCGAGAGTGAGAGGGCTTCCGCTTGTAGTGAGGCGGTCAATGGCGAGAGTGAGAGGGTGAATGGCGAGACCGAGAGTGAGAGGGTCAATGGCGAGCGTGAGTGGGGGGCGACGACGGTGAGCTATGGAGGGTGACTGAGCTATCGAGGGTGAGCTATGGAGCGTGAGTGAGAGGATGAAGGTGACTGAGACTCAAAAGGGTTTAATTTTCTAAGTTTTACTAAGTGTTAGGTCATCACTCATCATCAGTTTGCTTTCAGGAAAAACAAGGAAAAAAATTACTAAGTGTTTAAGTTTTTTGCTCTAGAGACATTAGGCATCACTTTTAAAATGTACCCGAAACTTAACAAATAGGCTATACTTTAAAAGCGTCTCCTTTGATGTGAAAAGTGAACCTATAGATATCAACCTACGGCTACGCTTTTTAAGTGATATCTTTAATACCTAAGGCTACGCTTTTTAAATGATGCTGCATTTGTGTATCCTTTTCTCTTATAAAAAGGCAACATAGAAAAAAGCGTAGCCTATTCTATGAATAGGCTACGCTTTTCAAATGTAGCCTAAAAAAAGTGTGGCTGAATGGGTATTTTTCTTGTAGTGATCCTCTCGAATCTCTATTTTCTTATTACATTCATCCAATCCTTCCTACTCCTTTCCGTGGCAAGCTGTATGTAGGGCATCACCGTCATCAATGGCTACTTTTCATCCTCTCGGGAAAATGGTCCTATGCGCTGTCACTGCACGGCTAATCGTCTGGAGCCATCACCCTTGACAATGGCTACATCCCATCCTCTCAGTGAAAATGGTCCAAATGCTATATCACAGCACGGCTAATCATCTGTTGGTTCTCAATCAGGTTGGAATAGAATCCATTGATTCTTTTGCGTCTGTCACGAACGCCCAACCTTCAGGAGCTTGAAGCTCATCACAGTCATTCAATACCGGAATCTTACTCGGAATACCACAGACAAGGTTAGACTTTTCAGATTCTCGAAATCCTACTCAGAATACCATAGACAAGGTTAGACTTTCCGGATTCTCATGAATGCCGCCATCTATCTAGCTTATACCACGAAGATTCTATTGGAGAATCTAAGAGATATGCGTCCGGCCTAAGGTAGAATGGAAGTGGTTGTCAGTCATGTGCGTTCATAGGTGAGAATGATGATGAATGTCACGGATCATCACATTCATCAAGTTGAAGTGCAACGTATATCTTGGAATAAGAATAAAAGAGAATTGAATAGAAGATAATAGTAATTGTATTGAAACTTGAGGTACAGCAGAGCTTCACACCCTTAATCTATGGTGTGTAGAAACTCCACCGTTGAAAATACATAAGTAAAAGGTTCAGGCATGGCCGAATGGCCAGCCCCCATGGTCTAAGGACTAGGCGTCCCGAGATGTCTAATACACTAGTAAAAAGTCCTATTTATAATAAACTAGCTACTAGGGTTTACATGAGTAAGTACTTGATGCATAAATCCACTTCCGGGGCCCACTTGGTATATGTTTGGGCTGAGCTTGGTCTATCCACGAGCTGAGGCTTTTATTGGAGTTGAACGCCAAGTTGTAACATGTTTTGGGCGTTCAACTCCGGGTCGTGACGTGTTTCTGGCGTTTTACTCCAGACAGCAACATGGAACTGGCGTTGAGCGCCAGTTTACGTCATCAATTGCCGAATAAAGTATGGACTATTATATATTGCTGGAAAGCTCTGGATGTCAACTTTCCAACGCCATTGAGAGCGCGCCATTTGGAGTTCTGTAGCTCCAGAAAATCCATTTCGAGTGCAGGGGGGTCAAATTCCAACAGCATCAGCAGTCCTTTGTTAGCCTCCTTCTCAGAGTTTTGCTCAGGTCCCTCAATTTCAGCCAGAAATTACCTGAAATCACAGAAAAACACACAAACTCATAGTAAAGTCCAGAAATGTGAATTTAACATAAAAACTAATGAAAACATCCTTGAAATTAGCTTAAACTTACTAAAAACTACCTAAAAACAATGCCAAAAAGCATATAAATTATCCGCTCATCACTGGATTTTCGTCATTGTGACGCGGCCGCATGGATCACGCGGTCGTGTCACCTAGCGTCAGGGAAACTATATCATATTATATATCAAATCAAATCCCCGGACGTTAGCTTTTCAACGCAACTGGAACCGCGTCGTTTGGACCTCTGTAGCTAAAGTTATAGCCGTTTGAGTGCGAAGAGGTCAGGCTAGACAGCTTAGCAGTTTCTCCAACTTCTTGTATTCCTTCCACTTTTGCATGCTTCCTTTTCATCCTCTGAGCCATTCCTGCCCTGTAATCTCTGAAAACACTTAACACACATATCAAGGCATCTAATGGTGATAGGAGAGGATTAATAATTAGCAAATATAAGTCCAAAGAAGCATGTTTTCAATCGAAGCACATAATTAGGAAGGGGAATGTAAAACATGCAAATAGTATGAATAAATGGGTAAAGAGTTGATAAAATCCACTCAATTGAGCACAAGATAAACCATAAAATAGTGGTTTATCAATCTCCCCACACTTAAACAAAAGCATGTCCTCATGCTAAGCTCAAGAGAAACTATAAAGGAATGAAGAGGAATGGTAGGATGCATGAAATGCAACCTATGAATGCAACTAAATGAAAAATGTTTCTACTTACTTGGTTAAAAGCAAATAAATCCCCAAGAATAAATATGAACTGGATTTCACTAATTCAAATCATAAAAATGAAGTACAAATAGACTTGTAGAAGAAAATAGCTCATGAAAGCCGGGAACAAATAATCGAGCATCGAGCCCTCACTTAGTAGTATATATCACTCTAATCACTCAAGTGTTTTAGGTTCGATTCTCTCAATTCTCTACTAACCTTGATTTCTAAGGCTTGCTCTTCATCTAACAATCAACATAAATTTAATGCATAAATACACATATCAAGAGGTCTTTTAAGGGTTGTAATGGGGTTAGGGTCAAGGTAGGATTGTATTTGGCCAAGTGGACTAAAATTTGAATCCTTAATTAACTTAAACTTTCCCACCTAACTTAAACAATCCATGTAATCACAATACAACATCTAACCATCCATTAACCATGTTTTCCACATATTCATACATTCTAATTTCAAGTACAACTCATATGCATTGCTTTCACCACTTACTTTGGGGCATTTGTCGCCTTTTATTATTTGCTCTTTTTCTTTTCTTTTTCTCCTTTTTTTTTTCAATGCATATGTTTAAAGTATTGAATGTATGAACATATTCTCAACATTCTTTCACATTTTCAGAAAATTCTAACATACTCTATTCTCAAACCAATTGTTTCCAAACCCACTTTTCCCACACTTAATTTATGAGCACTCTCACTAGTCTAAGCTAACTAAGGATTCAAATTAAGGACATTATTGTTTTCCGCTTAGAGTTAATGATTCGCTTAGAGTTAGTAATGAGCTAGAGTAAATAACAAATGGGTATATTATGCTCAAATTGGTTTGCAAAAGATAATGAAAGGGTAAGGCTATATAGGTATGTAAGCTTAGTGAAACAAAGGCCTCAATCATATCAGTCCATGCATACATCAAATTATGGAAATATAGAATTAAGCAAGATAAATATCACAATTTTAGAGAGAAAAATACACACTAAAACAAAATTTTTGGTTGATAAAATGCAACCAATTCAAATAGGCTCAGAAATCTCACAGGTTTTGTGTGTTCGAACTCTAGACCATGTTCCAAAATAATATTTCTTTCTTACAAGTTTTTCAAAAAGTTTTATTCAAATTAGTGAAATACTATAAAAATTTCTTGAAAAAGAAAATATTACTTTAACCAAGTGGTAAAATATGCACA
>NC_029781.3:61563735-61576123 GCF_000817695.3 Arachis duranensis
AAGAAAGTACTAACCCATGGAGATCGGTATCGACCTCCCCACACTTAAAGATTGCACCGTCCTCGATGCATGCTGAGATGTGCAGGTGGACGGGGGTTGTGGTTCCTCAGCTGGTGCTCTCTTGTAGAGGCTTTCTCTTTACCCATTTTGGTGGCCAGCCTGAAAAAGAGAGAAGAGAAAGGCACATGAAGTCAAAGGGGTGGAGCAAAGAGGAGGGCGGTACGAGTGATAATCATGCCAAGAAAAAGAAATAGTGAATGAAAGACATGGTTGCGATTCCATGTGATCAGTTCATCCATGGAAATATAGCAAGGCATGGGGAGTATTGGATGCAAGATGTTTATTAGCATGCCGGCAAGGGCATGAGTAGCATAGATCAAGCATTCAATGTCCAAGTTAGATTACCAAGTCTTTCCAACTAACAATATGCTTGTAATAACAATCATATTTAATTAATAAAATATAAAAAAGGTTTTGTGAAAAGCAGGCATTTAGAGTAATAGATTGAAAGAAATCTAAAAATAGTCCAAAATGCCATATGGGCATTTTCAAAATCTTAAAAATAGTGCACAATGCCATACGGGCGTTTTCACAAACACATAGCATGTGGTGACTAAGCTATTTGAAAGTATTAAATTTGAACATGCAAGCAATCCTTTAAAAAAAAATAATATATAATTGTCAAATAATCCACAAAAGTATAGAAAGCAATGACCCAAATAAAATTCCAACACCAATGAAAATAATGCAATGAATGAAAGTATGAAAAGGAGAGAGAAGGAAGAAATTAGGATTAGAAGAGAAAAGATAAGAAAATTGGCATAATCTGGATAGGTTGTGCGACGCTGGCGATGCGGTCGCGTGGGTGACGCGGTCGCGTGGTGCGCGATAAGGTTGGGCGACGCGGATGCGTGGGGCACGCGATCGCGTGACTCGATTTGTGCTAGTGGCGCGAGTGCAGCCTCGCGGTCGCACAACTCTCTGTTCGAAACTTGGTATTGCCAAAATCCAGGGTGATGCGGTCGCGTGATCGACGCGATCGTGCGGGTGGCCTTATTTCCAATATGACGCAGACGCGTGCTTGATGCGTTTGCATGGCATGGCTTGTGCTGCTAGCATGGGTCCAGCCCAATTCCAGCTCAACTTTCGGCCATACACCCTTTTTACGCCGATTTCAGGTCACGCGACCGCGTGGGTGATGCGGTCGCGTGGGAGGCTATTTTTCCAAATGACGCGGACGCGTGGGTGACACGTTCGCGTGGAGTCAATTTGTGTTAATAGCGCGCCTCCAGCCCTGCTCCTGCGAAACTCTCTGTTCATATTAATATTGTCTCCCATCTCCTTGCGACGCGGACGCATCGCGTGCTCGTTTTTTTTTATAATCTGAAAAATGCAGAATGCAGTGTTAATATGAATGTGATGCAAAACTCCAGGTTCAATATAACAAAATAAAATAAAATTCAAAAACAAATAAAACTAAATAAAAATGAAAAAAGACGATCATACCATGGTGGGTTGTCGCCCACCTAGCACTTTTAGTTAAAGTCCTTAAGTTGGACATTTGATGAGCTTCCTGTTATGGTGGCTTATGCTTGAACTCATCCAGGAATCTCCACCAGTGTTTGTGATTCCAGTAACCTCCGGGGTCCCAAACTAGGCATGTAAAACCCTTGAGCAGCTTTAAAAAGATTCTTAGGCTCCCGGGGTGTTGGATGTCAGAACAGATTCCAGGATCCCAAATCTTGCTTTTACACCTGTCTTCGTGTTGATTATCATGATTCCATCCGGGTAGCAAGCAATCTGAATTCTCACTAAAGCGGCCAAACAACTTCCTAGACCCATTCAGTTGAGCTCTATACCAACCTTTACATTTAAGCTTAAAGCTTCCAACCATGATGAACCTTGCAGGACAATTCTTACCACTGACCATTTTCCTTTTACTCTTAATGCCACAAAGAGCTCTAAGTTGACCATCCGTCTCCAGTAGCCCATATTCAAGTGGGATTAGAAAGCTATGAGATATGAATTTTACCCACTTGAATGTTGTGAAGGATGATGGCAACTTAGGGGGAGGCGTTTTTAATGAAATTGCAAGCTCCACTCCCTTGTGCTCTTCTTTGATAATTACCACCTCTTTGCAAGCTTCTTCAATTTCAACCTCTTCCTCTTGGTAGCTTTCTTCCAATTCAATCATCTCTTCATTGCTTTCCAAAGGCATGGGAGGTTGTGCTTCTTCTTCTTGAATCTCCATCTCTTGATCAACCTCTTCCAAGTCTTCAACTGTGATATGCATTGGAGGTTGTACACCTTCCTCAGCATCAATTTCAAACGTCTTGGAAGGGGGTTCTATGACTGGACTTTCCCATGGAGGTTATGTGTCTCCTAAGTCTTCAACCAACTCTTCTTCTTGAACAATGATAGCTTCTTCTACTTGTTCTAGTATGAATTCATGCTCTGTCTTGTCCACTGGAGTTTCTGGTATCTCCTTTATGCTATGCTCTTCACTAGACTGTCCACATGGGGCTGTAGCTGATCCTTGTGTATTTAAGCGTCTAGAAGGCCATTGAATTAATACTTGCCCCAGTTGTTGAGTGGTTTCCTGAAATCGATCCATTGTTTCCTTGAGACGATCCTTTGCCTCTTGATGCACTCGATTTTCATAAGTAGGATCATAATGCTCTTGGATTGATGGATATGAAGATGGTGAATATTGAGGTGGTGGTTCTTGTGAGTAATTGGACTGGAATTGGGGTGGTTCTATATATGGTTCATATGGCTCATAAGGTGGTTGGTATGGTGGTTGAGGGTTAGGGTTATATGGAGGTGAATGGCGGAAAGGGGCTTGTGAGTTTTGTGGGTTGAGGTTGTGTTGAAAGGATGATCTCTGAGCATAGGATGGGGCTTGTTGGTAGCTACAAGGTGGTCCACCATATCTATCAGCTTGGGATGCATTGTAGCCTGGTCTTTGTCCATGATATCTAGGATGGTGTTGTTGCCTAAAGGGTTGATTAGATCCTCTTGGCTCCATCCATCCTTGATTGGTCTGACCTTGATGCATATTCCTATTGTAACTTCTATTTCCTTCAACAAAGTTAGAACCAAACTCAAAGCGAGAGGGGTGAGAATTCATAGTAGTTATCAGAAATAAAGGGGAAAAAGGAGAAACAAATAAACAGGTAAAAGAAAAATATAAAATTGGGGTTTTGGAAGTAAAGTGCGAATATATTATATGATAAGTAAAATAAAATAATAATAGCTGTAAAATAAACCCTTGGCAAGGTATAAGAATTGGAGGTCCTTTCCTAGTTATCCTTATCAATTGTGATGAGAATTGGATTTTTCTCCCACTTTGTTAACCTCTAACTATGAAGGTAAGTTAAGTGGATGAATTAATTCCAATTTTCAATCAACAATGAGTTTGATAAATCAAGAGTTACCAATTATTTAACCAAAGCCAAAAGGGAAAAAAACTAAATCTACTAGAATAACAATATCCTCAGATTAGGAATAATAAAAAGGAACAATCATAAACTGAAATGCTTCAAATATAATTAAATAAAAATGTCAATTCTAACACGGAAAATATCAACAGCCAATTGGGCAACATCAATCAAACATAATAAAAGCTTCAGAGTAATCAAAATATAAAAGAGAGATTTAAATAGAAAAAGGAATATTGAACCTGGATCGAGAGTCACTCTATAAAGCTAAGAGAAGTCCTAAATCCTAGTTTCTAAAAATTCTAATTTCTAATCCTAATCCTAATCCTAAGAGAGAGAGGAGATAACCTCTCTCAAAATTAAATCTAAATCATGGAAAGTGAATTATGAGTCAATCCTATGAATGGATGCATTCCTCCACTTTATAGCCTTTAATCTGTGTTTTCTGGGCCGCAAACTGGGTCAGAAACAATCCAGAATTCGCTGGTTTCGAATTTGGCTATGCTGGATTTTCGTCATTGCGACGCGGCCGCATGGATCACGCAGTCGCGTTGCCTAGCGTCAGGGAAACTATATCATATTAAATATCAAATCGAAACCCCAGATGTTAGCTTTCCAACGCAACTGGAACCGCGTCGTTTGGACCTCTGTAGCTAAAGTTATAGCCGTTTGAGTGCGAAGAGGTCAGGCTGGACAGCTTATCAGTTTCTCCAACTTCTTGTATTCCTTCCACTTTTGCATGCTTCCTTTTCATCCTCTGAGCCATTCCTGTCCTGTAATCTCTGAAAACACTTAACACACATATCAAGGCATCTAATGGTGATAAGAGAGGATTAATAATAAGCAAATATAAGTCCAAAGAAGCATGTTTTCAATCGAAGCACATAATTAGGAAGGAGAATGTAAAACATGCAAATAGTATAAATAAGTGGGTAAAGAGTTGATAAAATCCACTCAATTGAGCACAAGATAAACCATAAAATAGTGGTTTATCAAGCAACTTTAATTAGAGGAGTGTTCTAGTCAAGCTAAGCCAAATTAAGTGAGAATTGTAGAAAATTAAAGGCGGGAAAGATAAATGACATGGAATATAAATTTGCAGAATCTTAAATGGGGAATTGGGGAGATGAGCATGAAAGTAAATAACAGAAAGTAAAGAGAATGGGTAAGATCATAGATGGAGAATTCATTGAGCTTAGGAGATGTTACATTCTCCAGATCAAGTTCATCTTCATCTCTTCCTCAATCAATGCATTCATTGATCTCCTTGGCAATCTTAGGTGATTGGATCCCAATTCCTTGGCAATCCAATCTCTCTAAGTGTGAACAATTTCCCAATTCCTTAATTTAAATGCTCATGAGAAGAGATGAAGTTTGGTCACTGATTATACCACACACCTTCATAGATCAAAGTATTAGTAGGATTAAATGTCACGATATCCATCCATCCCCCAACCTAATCCAATTTGAGAAAGCAATTCTAGCATGATCTCCTCATTCCTCTTCCAAGGCTCATAGGAGATCCAATTATGGAGAGTTTCTTTTCCAAGATAACTAACCAATTGGTTGAAGACCGAAAGCTTTCTAGCAAAATCAAGAGAAAAGAAAGAGGAAGAAGAATGAAAACTATTATTGATCCATCAAATTACAACATAGCTCCCTAACCCAATGAAAGGGGTTTAGTTGTTCATAGCTCTGGGAATGGAATGCGTAAAAGAAAAGTGCATTGTAAAGCAACTAGAAATTGCAGAGAAAGTAAATATACAGAGTGTAGCTCCCAATAATGCCAAGATCCCTTCTAGTTCAAAACTACTCCTATATATACTACTCTTCTGATCTTCTAGTTAGCACTCCAAGTCTTGGATATGGGGCTTTGATCTTTAGTTAAAGCAGTTACAGTCTTCAGTGGGCTCAGCTTTGCTTGCAGAAAAAGGGTGAGTGAGGCATGGTATTCAGTTAGCTAGGACATTAGTGGTGTTTATATTAAGTGTGAATTCTGGTTCGAAAACGTTAGTGACACTAACTTTGTCACTAACGCTCCAACCTCCTTGGACCACGTTAACTCCAACATTAGTGGCACTAACGTGACCACTAACGTAGCCTTTTTGTCTTTCGCTAGCCTTATTGGCGTTAACTTTGCCAATAACGCTGCTCCTTGTCCCTTTCTCCCAAGTTAATGGTCCACGTTAGTGTAACTAACGTGGCCCTTAACACAGGTATGCCAAGACTCGAGGGCATTAGTGACACTAACTTTGTCACTAACGCTACAAAACACCCCGTCTTCCACGTTAGTGCTTCACGTTAATGGCATTAACGTGGCCACTAACGTAGGCAATCTTGGCCTGGTCCAATGTTAGTGACAAAGTTAGTGTCACTAACATTGGCGATCTCTTCTTATTCCACGTTAGAGTTCACGTTAATTGGATTAATGTGGCTCTTATCGTGGTTATGTGTGGCCTTTGAAATGTTAGTGGTGTTAACTTTACCACTAACGTTGGAGCTTCCTCTTCCTTCCACGTTAATGTAACTAACGTGGGCTGTGACGGCTTTCGAGGGCATTAGTGGTGATAACTATACCACTAAAGTTGCAAGCTTGCTCCCTTTCTACGTTAGTGGTCATGTTAGTGATACTAACATGGTCTTTCCATATTTCCTTTGTCCTGAAATCAAACAAGCAAGGTGCATCAAAGCTTTGTTCCAAGTCATGAGATCTTGCATTATATAAATTGTCATTCAATTCATGCATTATTCTCATAAAATCATGTAAAGTTCACAATGTTTGCTTGAATCAAGATGTAAGTGTACATTCACCCAAAACTTGCTTATTTCCTAATAAAATGCATGAAACTACCTAAAAAAAAGTAAAGAAAAGGCTAGTGAAACTGGCCAAAATGCCCTGGCATCATCCACCGGAGTTTCCAATCTCTCCTTCATGCTATGTTCTTCATTATATTATCCACGTGTGGCCATGGGAGTACTTTGAGTGTTCAAGCATTGGGATGCTAATCGGTTTACTACCTCATCCAAGGCAGCCATGAATTCTTGCACATCCCTTTGCATCTCCTCTTGCCCTTAACGTAGCAAACTGAGATAATCATCCATTGGGGCTTGGGGTGGGTAGAAGGGTTCATTATTTTGGAGAAAGGGTTCATGATAGGAAGGTGGTTCTTCTTGATAGGGGTGGTTCAACACTCTCCATTTTTTCACTTGTTGCGCAACACACTCCATGGTTGGTCCTCCACAATCTTCCTTGAACACGTTTTGCTTGTGGCATGAATCCCATGAGTCTATCTTTTGATGGATGGTTGCTTGAAGTTGGTCTATTATTTCCTTAAGGCGATCTCTTAATTCTTGTTCCAAATTGCAAGCATAAGTAAGATCATATTGCTCTTGGATCGATGGACATGAATATTCTTCCACGGAGGGTTGTGGTGGAATAATATCTGGGGAAATTTGCATACATTGGAGGTGGTTCATCTTGGAAATATTATGGAGGAGGTGGTTCTTGAAGGTATTCAGGTTGGAATGGTGGTGTGTGGCTCATATGGCTCAAAAGGTGGTTGGTACGGTGGATATGGCTTAGGATCATATGGAGGTGTTTGGTAAAAAGGAGCTTGTGAGTATGGTTGAGGCCTATGTTGAGGGTATGGCTCATAGGCATATGGTGGTGGTTGTTGATAGTCACAAGGATATTCACCATAGCCATTGAATTGACATGCATTAGGATGGGAATTATACCTATAAGAAACTGGAGGAGGTTGTTGCCAAGAAGGTTGTCCATAAGCTTGAGGCTCCTCCCACCTTTGGTTGTCCCATCCTTGGTGCACATTCTCATTGAAATTCTCGTTTCCTACAACATAATTATAACCACACTCATAGCCAAAGTGATGAGAATTCATAGTAAAAAGACAAGACAAAATCAAAAGCTACTAAGAAATAATGAAAGCAAACTCCTAAAACTAGCAACAATTAACAAAGAAGCATATTCACAATATGAACATATTTACAATAACTAATAACAAGGCACACAATTGCAATTCCCCGGCAACGGCGCCATTTTGATGAGTGGAAATTATGCATCGGTAAAGAATTTCACAAATAAATTCTTGTTGAAAGTATAGTTTCTAAACCAACAAACAATCCTCTCATGCAAAAATTTGGTTGTCACAAGTAACAAACCCCAATAAAAATTATAAGCGAAGTATTTAAACCTCGGGTCATCTCTCAAGGAATTGCAGGGAAGTGTTCTTGTTATTGGTTATGAAATGCATATTTTGGGGTTTTGATAAGAGACATGAAAGGTAAAAGACAAAAAAGTAAAAGAAACTCAAATGATAAAAGGTCTTGGCAAGGGTTGATGATTAATGATCTATATCCTTGTTACTAACCACAACATGATAATTGCAAGGATTAATCCCATTAAGTCATCCTCTAACAAGTGAAAGAAAGTTAAATGAGCTATACCAATCCTAATCTATAAATCCTAACTTTCTCACTAATTAATTTAGGGAAAGCTAGAGTCAATGGACACCAATTATCAAGACTTGGATATTAGCAACTCAATTTCACCTAAGTTACCATCCCAAGCCAAGAACAAAAAAATCTACTCTAACATCCTTCCAAGTATTTTATCAAATGCTTGGAAGGCACAAAAGGAAAGTAAACAAGATTGCAAGAAATATAAATCTACAACTACTAATTGCAATGGAATTAACAACAACAACTCAAATCAACAATAAAGGAAATCAAACATAAATTGCATTAAAAATAGAAGGAACAAGAGTGCATCAACAACAAAGTAAACAATTACAAGAAGTAAAATATTAAACTATAGAAGCAAGGGTAGAAGAACAAGAAATTAGAGAGGAAAAGTAAATCAAAGCATGAATTAAACCTAGATCTAAGAAATTCTAATCTACACCTAACCTAATTCTAGAGAGAAGAGAGAGCTTCTCTCTCTATAAACTAACTAAAGCATGATGAAAATTCCCAAATATGTGCTTCCCCCCTTGACTCCTCTTGATTTTGCATGTAATAGGCTCAGAAATTGAGTTGGATTTGGGCCTGGGAATCCCAGAAATTGCCCCCAGCGTTTTCACTTTCATGAGGTCATGTGCGAGCATTGACGTGTACGCGTGGGTCACGCGTACATGTCGATGGCATTTTCCATTCACGCGTACGCGTCTGTCACGCGTACGCGTCTGTCACGCGTATGCGTTGCATGCGACTTCACTTTCCACGTGTGCGCGTCTGCTGCGCGTGCGCATTGATCTCAGCATCCCAAATACTTGTTTCTTCATGGACTCTCCATTATGTATGCTTTTCTCTTCACTTTTTCCATTCAATACTTGCCTCATGAACTTGAGATCACTCAACAAACACATCAAGGCATCGACTGGAATTAAGGTGAATCAAAATTTGCAAATTAAGGCCTAAAAATCATGTTTTACACTTAAGCACAAATTAAGGAGAAAATCATGAAACCATGCCATTTCATTGAATAAGTGTGAGAAAAGTTGATAAAATCCCCTAAATTAAGAACAAGATAAACCCTAAAAATGGGGTTTATCAGTGTGGCCTGGAGAAATCCTTCCTCATGCGTACGCGTGGTCTTGCATTCACCAAATCTTTATTTTTCATGAATTTTCTATCTTGCATGCTTTTTTTTCACTTCTTTGATCCAATCCTTGCCTTCTAAGCTTGAAATCACAAAACAAATACATCAAGGAATCGAGTGGAATCAAAGTAAATTAAATATAGCAATTTGAAGGTCTAAAAAGCATGTTTTTACTCTTAAGTGCAGTTTAGGAAAAAATCACAAAACCATGCTTTTTCGTTGAATAAATGTGGTATAAGTTGATAAAATTAACCAAATTCAACACAAGATAAACCCTAAAATTCGAGTTTATCAATTCTTAAGTAGAAAAACACCGAACTTCATGATCTTGCTCTTATCTCTCAAGTGGAATCTCAAAACGTGAAGGAAGCCCTTGGTGTGTGGAATTAGAACTCGCACAACTTTGCCGGCAGGTGCACCGGATCGTCCAAGTAATACGTCAGGTGAGTGAGGGTCGATCCTTGATAAACCACAATTTTATGGTTATTTTGTATTGAATATGGTGAATTTTATCAACTTTTCCTACACTTATTCACTAAAATAGCATAGTTTTGTAAATTCTCCCTAAAAGCATGCTTTTTTGGCTCTTAATTTGCTAATTTTAATTCATTTTAATTCAATCCAGTACCTTAATATGTTTGTTGAGTGATTCTAGATTTATAAGGCAAGGATTGGATTGAAGAAATGAAGAAAAAAGCATGCAAAGTGTAGAATTCATGAAGAAATGAGCATTTGTGGAATTCAAGGCCACGGGTACGCGAGATCCACGCGTACGCATGAGAAGGGAATCTGTCAAGGCGATGCGTATGCATGACCAATGCGTACGCCTGACAAGCAGCACGTCACTTCATTAAAGAAAATGTGACTGGCGATTTCTGAGCTGCATCAGGCCCAAATCCAACTCATTTTTGAAGGTTTTGATGCAGAATTCAAGAGGAAACAAGTGGAAAGCAATTAGGATAGTTTAGGAATATGCTTTAGGTCATATTCTAGAGAGAGAAGTTATCTCTTCTCTCTAGAATTAGGGTACAATTATGTTAGATTTCTCTTAGATTTAGGATTAATTGTTGTTTTGATTTACTTTTCTTTGTAATTCATTGTTCTTACATCTTTGCTCTTCTAGTTTTACTTGTCATTCCCTTTATTTTGTTGCCTTTATGTTTATGACACTTTGTTGCTTTTAATTTCAATTATTGCAATTTATGTTTTATGTTTGTTACTGTTTAATTGAGTTGTTATTATTGTTTTCTTGTATTTGGTAGTTGTTAGATTTTATATTTCTCGTTATTTTACCGTGCTTTCATTTTGTGCCTTCTAAGTGTTTGATAAAATGCTTGGTTGGATTTTAGAGTAGATTTTGGTACTCTTGGCTTGTGATTGAGGACTTAGGTCCCTTGAGATTATTGATATCCAGTTCATTGGTGATTTAGGGTTGTTAGTTGGTTCTAAGACCAATTATGACCACTTGACTTAACCCTCCGATGTTAGAGAACAACTAAGTGGAATTAACTCTTTGTAATCACCATGTTGTGGTCAATGATCCAAGATAGGATACCTTGACTCTTAATCATTGCCATGAGTAGCTTTTCCTTAGATGTTAGTTTTAATTTCTTGTTCATCAAACCCAAATACCCCAAAATATACTCTATAACCAATAATATGCACACTTCCCTAAAATTCCTTAAGTGATGACTCGAGGTTTAAATACTCTCGGTTTTTATTGGGTTTGACTTAAGTGACAAACAAATTAAACTTTGATTGAGGGTTGTTTGTTCGGTTGGATCTATACTTGCAACGTGATTAATTTTGTGAAAATTCCTAACCGATGATTTCCCTCCATCAAGTTTTTGGCGTCATTGCCAGGGAATTGCAATGGTGTTATATTATTGGTTATTGGTGCACGAAATTGTAAATCACACTTTTCATAATTTGTACTACTAACCAGCAAGTGCACTGGGTCGTCCAAGTAATACCTTACGTGAGTAAGGGTCGATCCCACGGAGATTGTTGGCTTGAAGCAAGCTATGGTTATCTTGTAACTCTTAGTCAGGATATCAATTATAATTATCAATTGACTTGCAAATGAACAAGAGAGCATGGTTAAATAATACTTATTATGCAGTAATGGAGAATATGTTGGAGTTTTGGAGATGCTTTGTCTTCTGAATCTCTGCTTTTCCCCTGTCTTCTTCTTCACGCACGCAAGGTTCCTCCTATGGCAAGCTGTGTGTTGGTGGATCACCGTTGTCAATGGCTACCATCCGTCCTCTCAGTGAAAATGGTCCAGGTGCGCTGTCACCGCACGACTAATCATTTGTCGGTTCTCACTCATGCTGGAATAGGATCCATTGATCCTTTTGCGTCTGTCACTATGCCCAACCCTTGTGAGTTTGAAACTCATCACAGTCATTCAATCCCTGAATCCAACTCAAAATACCACAGACAAGGTTTAGACTTTCCGGATTCTCAAGAATGCTGCTGATGAGCGGATAATTTATACGCTTTTTGGCATTGTTTTCAGTATGTTTTTAGTATATTTTAGTTAGTTTTTAGTATACTTTTATTAGTTTTTAGTTAAAATTCACTTTTCTGGACTTTACTATGAGTTTGTGAGTTTTTTTGTGATTTCAGGTATTTTCTGGCTGAAATTGAGGGTCCTGAGCAAAAATCTGATACAGAGGCTGAAAAGGGCTGCAGATGCTGTTGGATTCTGACCTCCCTGCACTCGAAGTGAATTTTCTGGAGCTACAGAAGCCTAATTGGCGTGCTCTCAACGGCGTTAGAAAGTAGACATCCTGGGCTTTCCAGCAATGTATAATAGTCCATACTTTGCCCGAGATTTGATGGCCCAAACCGGCGTTTCAAATCAGCTTTAGAATTCCCAGCGTTTAACGCTGGAACTGGCATAAAAATTGGAGTTAAACGCCCAAACTGGCATGAAAGCTGGCGTTTAACTCCAGAAAAAGTCTATACACATGAAAGCTTCAATGCTCAGCCCAAGCACACACTAAGTGGACCCAGAAGTGGATTTTTACGTCAATTTACTCATTTCTGTATATCCTAGGTTACTAGTTCACTATTAATAGGATCTTTTGACATTGTATCGGTACCTCATGACACTTTACACGTTTCTCATTGTATCTTCTATGGCATGAGTCTCTAAACCCCATGGTTGGGGGTGAGGAGCTCTGCTGTGTCTTGATGGATTAATGCAATTACTACTGTTTTTCATTCAATCATGCTTGCTTCATTTCTAAGATAATACTTGTTCTTAATCCGGATGAATGTGATGATCCGTGACAATCATCATCATTCTCAACTATGAACGTGT
>NC_029781.3:61576258-61577381 GCF_000817695.3 Arachis duranensis
GACATGATCGAGAACCGACAGATGAATAGCCGTGTTGTGACAGAGCGCGTTGAACATTTTTACTGAGAGGATGGGAGGTAGCCATTGACAACGGTGAAACCCTACATACAGCTTGCCATGGAAGGAGTCTTGCGTGCTTGAAGAAGAAGACAGTAGGAAAGCAGAGATTCAGAAGATAGAGCATCTCCAAAACCTCAACCTGTTCTCCATTACTGCAAAACAAGTATTTATTTCATGCTCTTTTACTTTTCACAATCAACCCTGATAATTATTGATATCCTGACTAAGAGTTACAAGGTAACCATAGCTTGCTTTAAGCCGACAATCTCCGTGGGATCGACCCTTACTCACGTAAGTTATTACTTGGACGACCCAGTGAACTTGCTGGTTAGTTGTGCGGAATTGCAAAAGTGTGATTGCAATTTCGTGCACCAAGTTTTTGGCGCCGTTGCTGGGGATTGTTTGAGTTTGGACAACTGACGGCTTATCTTGTTGCTTAGATTAGGACTGTTTTATTTTAGTTGGTTTAGAGTCTTTTATTTGAGTTTAGTTTCATATTTTAAGTTTGGTGTCAATTGCATGCTTTTGTTTTCTTTTGATTTTTCGAATTTGCATGTCCCTAGTCCCTTTTTTTTCTTTTGATTTTTCGAATTTGCATGTCCCTAGTCCCTTTTTGATCTTTAAAAATTCTAAGTTTGGTGTCTTCTTTTTGTTTTCCTTTAAGTTTTCGAAAATTTGTGTTTGATTTTCTAAAAAATTCTAAGTTTGGTATCATTTTGTTGTTTTTCTCTTTCCTCATTTCAAAAAAATCAAATCTTTTTCAAAATAATTTTCAATCATATCTTTTCAATTGCTAATTCCAAAATCTTCTTAATTGACTAATTGATTTAGTTTTCAATTTGCTTTGATCTTATTTTAGTTTTCAAAAATTTATTTTGTTTTCCTCTTGTTTTATTTTATTCTTTTCGGTCAAAAAAAAATTTATATTTTACTTGTGAATTCATATCATATTCCCTTTCTCCATCATGGACTCAAGTGGAATTGAGCAGTCCAGAAGGACTCTGGGGTCATATGCTAACCCCATTACAGCTGCATATGGGAGTAGCATCTGTATACCTCCCAT
>NC_029781.3:61579472-61581645 GCF_000817695.3 Arachis duranensis
GATGAAGCACCAATTCAAGTGCTAAGAACACACAAGACAGCTCTTGGGTGGTCCATCAGTGATCTTAAGGGCATTAGCCCAGCCAGATGCATGCACAAGATCTTATTGGAGGGTAACGCCAAGCCAGTGGTTCAACCACAAAGGCGGCTGAATCTAGCCATGAAGGAGGTGGTGCAGAAAGAGGTCACTAAATTACTAGAGGCTGGGATTATTTATCCTATTTCTGATAGCCCCTGGGTGAGCCCTATCCAAGTTGTCCCCAAAAAGGGAGGCATGACAGTGGTTCATAATGAAAAAAATGAACTGGTTCCTACAAGAACAGTCACAGGGTGGCATATGTGTATTGACTATAGAAGGCTCAATACAGCCACCAGAAAGGATCATTTTCCTTTACCATTCATAGGCCAAATGCTAGAAAGACTAGCTGGTCATGAATACTACTACTTCCTGAATGGATATTCAGGTTATAATCAAATTGTAGTAGATCCCCAAGATCAAGAGAAAATAACATTCACATGTCCATCCGGCGTATTTGCATACAAAAGGATGCCATTTGAGGATGCCTTTTGGTCTGTGTAATGCTCCTACAACCTTTTAGAGATGCATGCTATCCATCTTCTCTGATATGGTGGAGAAATTCCTGGAAGTCTTCATGGATGACTTCTCAGTATATGGAGACTCATTCAGCTCCTGTCTTAACCACCTAGCACTTGTCCTGAAAAGGTGCCAATAGACTAACCTGGTTTTAAACTGGGAGAAATGTCACTTTATGGTGACTGAAGGAATTGTCCTTGGGCATAAAATTTCAAGCGGGGGAATAGAGGTGGATAAGGCAATGGTAGAGGTAATTGAAAAATTACCACCACCTGCCAATGTTAAGGCAATCAGAAGCTTTTTGGGGCATGTAGGATTCTATAGAAGGTTCATAAAGGATTTTTCGAAAATTGCAAAACCTTTGAGCAACCTGCTAGCTGCCGACACACCATTTGTGTTTGACACACAGTGTATGCAGGCATTTGAGACCCTGAAAGCCAAGCTGGTCACAGCACCAGTCATCTCTGCACCAGACTGAACATTGCCATTCGAACTAATGTGTGATGCCAGTGACCATGCCATTGGTGCAGTGTTGGGACAGAGGCATAACAAGCTTTTGCACGTCATTTATTATGCCAGCCGTGTTCTAAATGACGCACAAAAAGTGATTGTGTACATTGACCATGCTGCTCTTAAATATCTACTCACAAAGCAGGATTCAAAACCCAGACTCATAAGATGGGTTTTTCTTCTGCAAGAGTTTGATATAGAAATAAGAGACAGAAAAGGGACAGAGAACCAGGTAGCTGATCATCTGTCCCGAATAGAACCAGTAGCTTGGGCGTCCATCCCTTCTACTGAGATTTCTGAGACTTTCCCAGATGAGCAACTCTTTGCCATCCAGGAAGCTCCATAGTTTGCAGATATTGCAAATTATAAAGCTGTGAGGTTTATACCACAGGAGTATAGCAGAGTGCAAAGAAAGAAATTAATTTCAGATGCCAAGTACTACCTATGGGATGAGCCATATCACTTTAAGAGATGTGCAGATGGAATGATCCACAGATGTGTACCCAGAAAAGAAGCACAGAGGATCCTGTGGCATTGCCATGGATCACAGTATGGGGGACATTTTGGAAGTGAGCGAACAGCCACTAAGGTCCTCCAATGTGGCTTCTACTGGCCTACTCTCTATAGAGATACCCGAGAGTTTGTGCGTAACTGTGACAGCTGCCAACGAGCTGGTAACTTACCTCATGGATACGCCATGCCTCAACAAGGGATCTTAGAGATTGAGTTGTTTGATGTATGGGGAATTGACTTTATGGGTCCATTCCCACCATCATACTCAAACACTTACATTCTGGTGGCAATGGACTATGTATCTAAATGGGTAGAAGCAATTGCTACACCCACTAATGATACTAAAATCGTACTGAAATTCCTCCAGAAACACATCTTCAGTAGATTTGGTGTTCCCAGAGTCATAATCAGTGATGGGGGTACTCATTTCTGCAATAAACAGCTTTACTCTGCTATGGTCCGATATGGAATTAGCCACAAAGTAGCTACCCCGTATCATCCACAGACAAATGGGCAAGCTGAAGTCTCTAACAGAGAGCTAAAAAGAATCCTAGAA
>NC_029781.3:61581660-61585535 GCF_000817695.3 Arachis duranensis
AGCCAGGACAAAAAGTTCTGCTCTTCAACTCTAGGCTCAGATTGTTCCCAGGAAAACTTAAATCCCGGTGGAGGGGTCCGTATGTGATTACAGGAGTGTCACCATATGGATATGTTGAGCTTCAGGATATTGATTCTGACAGAAAGTTCATTGTTAATGGACAGAGGATCAAGCATTATCTTGAAAGCAATTTTGAGCAGGAATGCTCAAAACTGAGGCTGGAATGATCCTCAGTAAAAGTCCAGCTAAAGACAATAAAGAAGCGCTTGCTGGGAGGCAACCCAGTCATTAGCAGGTTATATGTTTTATTTCTACAAGGGCAATTATCAAAATTGAAGGAATTCACAGAGTTACAGAAGGATTCAGTGCAAAAAGCAGAGAAAAAGAACTTGCTGGCGAAAAAACGCCAGTAAGGTGTACTTTGGGCATTAAACGCCAGAATGGGCACCATTCTGGGCGTTTAACGCCAGTAAGGGTGCCATTTTGGGCGTTAAACGCCAGAATGGGCATCATTCTGGGTGTTTAACGCCAAGTGTACAACATCCTGGGCATTTAACAAAACGCCCAGTGACAAAGGGGATTCTGGCGTTTAACGCCAGCCAGGGTACCTGGCTGGGCGTTAAACGCCCATAATGGCTAGCAAATGGGCGTTAAATGCCAGAATGGATGCCATTCTGGGCGTTTAACGCCAGAAAGGTGGGGGACAGAGATTTTGCTTTCTGCTTAATTTTTTTTTCAAACTTTCTTTTTTTGAACCATACTTTTCTACACAAACACACTTCAAACTTCCATCATTTATCATCAAATCTTCAAAAAAATTAAAATCATTCTTCAAATCTCTCTCAAATCCTTCCCAAATATTGTTCAAAAACTCAACTTTCTCTCAAATTCTTTCCATATCTTCTCAAATCTCCTTCCAAATTTTTGAAATCTCTCCTCCCCCCTTATAAATACACGTTCGGCCTCCCTATTCCCCCACACCATTCGAATTTGCTCTTCTCCTCTCTCTCCTCTTTCCTTTCTTTTGCTTGAGGACAAGCAAACCTCTAAGTTTGGTGTGCTTTTCCGTGATCACTAAGCCAAGATTCATCAAGATCATGACTCCTAAGGGAAAACAAACCAATTTAAGAGGAAAGAAAGAGAATAATCCAAAGAATCTTTGGAATCAAGAGAAGTTCTTAACCAAAGAACATGAAGACCATTATCATAAAATAATGGGTCTGAGGTCAGTGATCCCGGAAGTCAAATTCGATCTGAAAGAAGATGAATATCCGGGGATCCAAGAGCAAATTCGAAACAGAGGATGGGAAGTTCTAACGGGATCCAAGAGAAAATTCGAAACAGAGGATGGAAAGTTCTAACCAATCCTGAGATAAAGGTTGGAAGAAATATGGTTCAGGAATTCTACTCAAATCTGTGGCTAACAGATAAGCAGAGAATGACTGGAACTGCTTTCCATACTTACAGAACCACGGTCAGAGGGAAAGTTATCTACTTCCATCTGGACAAAATAAGAGAAATCTTCAAATTGCCTCAACTGCAAGATGATCCTGAATCCTTTAATAGGAGAATGGTGAGAGCAGACAAAGAGTTGGATCAAGTTCTAAAGGACATATGCCTCCCTGGAACTAAGTGGATAACCAATTCAAAGGGTTTGCTCTGTAAAGAGGCTGGGGTGAAGATGGGAGTAGATGAATTCATACCCATTGAACATCCAATCACCAAGAAGTCAATGGAAGGACAAATTCAAGACAACTCTATCAAGAAGAGGGCGTAGGAGTTCCTCCCTGAATTCCCTGAAATTGACTACTGGACCAGCCTAGAAGCATCTATCACCAAGTTGCAAGAAACTATGGAGCAACTTAAGGAAGAACAGCAGAATCAGAACTACATGCTTTGCAAATTGCTGAAGGAACAAGAGAAGCAGGGGCGTGAACTTCAAGAGTTGAAACACCAAAAGCTCTCCTCTCAAGTTGAGGGAGCATCCACTTCTCAAAATCAAGGTTTTTGAGTCCTAACTCTGTGATAACCTCTATCATTAGGAGCCTATTTAAATTTTTATTTTCTATTCCTACTAGTCTTATCTTATATCTATTTCTGAGTCTTGTTCTTAATTTATAATTAATAAAATTTAAAGTTCATGCCTTAAAGCTATGAATGTCCTATGAATCCATCACCTCTCTTAAATGAAAAATGCTTTAATCACAAAAGAACAAGAAGTGCAGGATTTCGAATTCATCTTTGAAACTAGTTGAATTAGTTTGATGTGGTGACAATGCTTTTTGTTTTCTGAATGAATGCTTGAACAGTGCATATGTCTTTTGAATTTGTTGTTTTGAGAATGTTAAAATTGTTGGCTCTTGAAAGAATGATGGGAAAGGAGAATTGTTATTGAGGATCTGAAAAATCATCAAATTGATTCTTGAAGCAAGAAAAAGCAGTGATTCAAAAAAAAAAGAAAAAAAAGAAGACAGAAAAGAAAAAGAAAAGAAAGAAATAAAGTTATGATCCAAGGCAAAAAGAGTGTGCTTAAGAACCCTGGACACCTCTAATTGGGGACTTTAGCAAAGCTAAGTCACAATCTGAAAAGGTTCACTCAATTATGTGTCTGTGGCATGTATGTATCCAGTGGTAATACTGGAAGACAGAGTGCTTTGGGCCACAGCCAAGACTCATAAAGTGGCTATGGTCAAGAATCATAATTCTTAACTAGGGGAATCAATAACACTATCTGAGTCTGAGTTCCTATGGATGCCAATCATTCTAAACTTCAAAGGATAAAGTGAGATGCCAAAACTATTCAGAAGCAAAAAGCTACTAGTCCCGCTCATCTAATTGGAGCTAAGTTTCTTTGATATTTTGGAGTCTATAGTATATTCTGTTCTTTTTATTCTACTTTGATTTTCAGTTGCTTTGGGACAAGCAACAATTTAAGTTTGGTGTTGTGATGAGCGGATAATTTATACGCTTTTTGGCATTGTTTTCAGTATGTTTTTAGTATATTTTAGTTAGTTTTTAGTATACTTTTATTAGTTTTTTGTTAAAATTCACTTTTCTGGACTTTACTATGAGTTTGTGTGTTTTTCTATGATTTCAGGTATTTTCTGGCTGAAATTGAGGGTCCTGAGCAAAAATCTGATTCAGAGGATGAAAAGGGCTGCAGATGCTGTTGGATTCTGACCTCCCTGCACTCAAAGTTGATTTTCTAGAGCTACAGAAGCCCAATTGGTGCGCTCTCAACGGCGTTGGAAAGTAGACATCCTGGGCTTTCCAGCAATGTTTAATAGTCCATACTTTGCCCGAGATTTGATGGCCCAAACCGGCGTTGCAAATCAGCTTCAGAATTCCTAGCGTTTAACGCTGGAACTGGCATAAAAATTGGAGTTAAACGCCCAAACTGGCATGAAAGCTGGCGTTTAACTCCAGAAAAAGTCTCTACACATGAAAGCTTCAATGCTCAGCCCAAGCACACACTAAGTGGACCCAGAAGTGGATTTTTACGTCAATTTACTCATTTCTGTATATCCTAGGTTACTAGTTCACTATTAATAGGATCTTTTGACATTGTATCGGTACCTCATGACACTTTACACGTTTCTCATTGTATCTTCTACAGCATGAGTCTCTAAACCCCATGGTTGGGGGTGAGGAGCTCTGCTGTGTCTTGATGGATTAATGCAATGACTACTGTTTTTCATTCAATCATGCTTGCTTCCATTCTAAGATATCACTTGTTCCCAAACCTGATGAATGTGTGCTTGCTTCTATTCTAAGATATCACTTGTTCCTAAACCTGATGAATGTGATGATCCGTGACACTCATCATCATTCTCACCTATGAACGTGTGCCTGACAACCACCTCCGTTCTATCTTA